>NC_056742.1:154654019-154817470 GCF_019279795.1 Protopterus annectens
TTCATCCAAAGATTTCATCAGAATGAACTACAAAAATAACATCCACCTGTATACAGTTCTTAAAGTGAGTGACTATATATTAACTAACAGTGTGTCCTACTTATCTTAAAATACATCACATCAACTATTATTCAAGAAAGTATTTAATGCAAACATTTTCATTTATACCTAGTTGTTTGTCTGCCTGCATTCTAAACTGCCAAAAGTCTCCCTTTTAAGTACATAATTCTTGTAATCCCCCCTCCCGAACTTTGGGGACTAGTTCAAGAACAGAAAAATAAATTTTTTAAAGGAAGTGCAAACAGTGGAATGCTTATGCAAAGCGTCATTTATGTCTTTTTTCGTTAAAGCATATAAATCTCGCTTTTTATTGGAAGGTGTGAATGCAATTCTAATGTCATGTTTCTAGAAATTGTTTAATAGTTTTAGCTTTTTTTTTTTTTTTTTTTTTTTTTTTTTTAACTATAAAGTTGGGCTGTTCAACAACCTTCCCAACTTCAAAATTACCCTTAAGGATCCTCCAATTTTCCTGTACAATTTCTCTAATGCTGGCATCATCTACTGTCATACATAAACAAAAACTAAACGTCGAATTTAGAATCTAAATTTTTAGAAGTCTTGATGGATACTCCACCTGACAAACTAGGAGGAAAATTAGATAACCTTTTAGGTATAATCTATTCAACTGTCTTACATAATTGTTCCAGCCTATAACCCCTGTCACAAAATAGCTTGATAACATCTTCAATACCCTTTAAGGACACATCATGACCTGTCAAGTCCACAGACTGATCATTTGTCCCCTGGGAATGTTTTTCTTCATGTAATAAGGCTGTACACTCTGAAAATGCAAATAATTGTTGGAAAAACAATCTTTTCCCTAGACCTGACTGCTAAACTGCTTCAATATCATGTCCCACCCTAGGGTGATGCCCAAAACAAATGTGCACTCAAACCGACATTACCCAAGGTAAAGGACAAAAATCTGTCACTTGGACATATACAATAAAACTACAGATCTCTTCCTCATTGGCGTCTACAATGAAGAACAAATAGTCTACAAATTTCTCACACATTTTTACATGAGCGTTTTTACATGAGCTGTAAAGAAAGCAATCTGTTTCAAACACCGAGTCTCCCACCAGCCCATGATAATTTTGGCAAATGATGGAGCTACAGTGGCTCCCATCGCCCCTCCTTATTTCTAGCAAAAATATTCCCCATTAAAAATAGAGTAATAATTTTCCAACATTAGTTCCATTAGATGACAAATAGTACTAAGAGTGTCAGCACTGTAACAAACGTATTTGAGAAACCATCTCAAAAAATCCATCCTTTCATTAATAGGTATGCTTGTATAAAAGGATTTTATAGCTAAAGTGAACATAGCAATATATTCCCCATCAAAGGATGTTTTATTCAAATATTCTAGAAAATGCCATGAATCCAATATAAAACTCTCCAAGCTTTGAACTAAAGGATTTAAAATATAATCCAAGAACATGGAGATAGTTTCAGCTAAAGGTAGTGTAACAGAACATATGGGTCTGAATGGCAAAAGAACCCCACTATGTAATTTGGGAATTCGAAACAAAACAGACAATTTAGGTTGTTAAACATACAAAAACTGAAACACTTCCTGTGATATAGAACCATTTGCAACTCAAAATAGTCTGAAGAGATTCCACATATTGATATATGATAATCAACCTACTGCCCTTGTCCACTCGCATGAGCCACAAGTCCCTCCTATTACTCAAACTTATCAAAGCAGACCTTTCATTTTTGTTTAAGTTACAATATCTAGTGGTGGGTTTATTGTTAGCCATTGACAGAATAGCTTTCTCACACATGTCATGAAACAGAAAAAAGTAGTGGGTAAAACTGTTATATAATTACAAATATGAAAAAACTTAGAAACTAAAGATCCATGGAACATAAAAAAAAATACTTGGAGGCAAAGTAAACAAAACAAAGAAAAGCCTAATCAGTCATGTTAAAGTAAATGCTAAGTGGCCAGATAGCCGATATATAGCATCGGGCTGTGGTAGTGAATGGGGCTTATCACAACAAAGTTTAGACTCAACAGTTTGATCAGCAATTGATGTACAATCGGATTCACAATGGAATTAATCCAAAATGACACAGGGGAGACAGTTTGATCAGCAACTGATGTACAATCGGATTCACAATGGAATTAATCCAAAATGACACAGGGGAGCTACTTCGGTTAGATATGAAACAGAACGGGTTAATGGGAGATCTTGCTGTTTGAATCCTCAAGCATTCTCTGATGTGGTGACAATTAATGAAGGATAGATTGCATACTGTTTCAATGACCTTGCTAAAGCATTGAGTGCTATTCAATATAAGGGAATAAGAGACAAAAAGCATTAACATCACGTCATTAAACAGTTCAAAACGGTTATGGGTTCTTGCCAAGTTCATGATCATAAGAGATCAAAAAGCTAAATCATGTCACTCAGCATAGGTAGGAGACTAAAGTGCCACCCCATTAAATAGACTCTCATATTCCTGGTGAAAAATTCCTATCATCCATCCAATCATGCAGACTGATTTCAAAATGTTGCTACAGAAGAATTTGGTTTGATAAAAAAAAGGGTGAAATACTGGTTACAAGATAGGAAACAACAAATCAGGCTGAAAAAGGATACAGATCTATCCTCACATTAACACTGATGTTCTACTGGGATCAGTTTTAATTTCATTTCTTTTCAAGCTATACTTCTCAGAAACAAGACTAGGAACTAGTCTTTGGACAGCCAAATGCACCAGTGATGAATGTGTATAATGATGTAGTCAGTTCAGTAAACAATGCTGACGTTCTCCAAGACAATCTACTAAAATTACCTTGTACAGTAGAACTGATCACATATTTAACGTCAGTAAATGTATCATAAGACTTGGCAGAAAGACAGCAAATTATAGTTTCAAAATTAATGGTCAAATCATACAAAATACCACTATTAAAGGGCAAGGAACAGCAGTTGACAACAAGCTTAACAAAATGTCAAAAAATGTTTTATATAAACCATCTAAGAGTAAAGGGCATACCTAGTCAATCCAAGAGATCATTGTATCATTTAATTCCTCGAACTAAGCCACCAAATACAATGCTGCATCTTTTAGTCTTCAAATATGCAACATGAATATTTCAATCCAAGAGATCATTGTATCATTTAATTCCTCGAACTAAGCCACCAAATACAATGCTGCATCTTTTAGTCTTCAAATATGCAACATGAATATTTCAAAAAAGCATAATTCTTCACTAGAAAAATATTAGTGTCTGAAAGAATATTAAATACTAAATGTCTTAAAACTATATTTTTTTCTTACAGCTTACTAAGGTGATATCAGCCTTCTCTATAAAATGTCCGATTCAGATGTATTTGAAAGTCCGTGTATATATATATATATATATATATATATATATATATATATATATATATATATATATATATAAAGCATCAAAATGGGGTTCTACCTACCAAACCTTCTGAAGGCCAGTAGATGTTAACAGTTGAAACAATAAAGCGAAAATTAAACAAGCCAAAAATAAGAACTATAGTAGAACCCACCTTATCTGGCCTCTCTTTTACCAGCCATCAAATTTCTGCTGTAGTCCTAGCAAAATTCAACAGAAAAGAACACTTCTGCCTCCTCTGAGCTAAATAAATGACAGATATTTAAGTTTTAGCCTTAGTATGTATTTTTCTAATGGAATATGAACACAAATCTTGTTATTCCAGCTGATTTATAACCTATAAACATTATTTTGTATGCTTTTACTGATTAACCAGCCTAAGGTCTGGTCCCAGCAAGACCAGAAAAGAGGGAATCTACTGTACTCTGAAGTGCTTATGGGTCATCATGCAAAGGATATCCTCTGCTCTTCAACATCTTACCCAAGAAGCCTTTACTTCTACTGAAACATGGATGTCCCAAAACCACCTAGCCCTTAACCCCAATAAAACCAAACTCCTAGTTTTCTACCCCCACACAATCCAGCCATACTGACAAACAACCTCTCTCAATCCATTCCCAAAACAATACTACCATGGAAGTTGTCCCAAGCACCAAACTATTGGGTGTCCTCATTGATGACAGATTAACATTTGACCTTGATATCTATAATAATATTAAAAAAAAAAAACCATCAAAAGCCCGGTGCCCTGTATAGACAAAATTACTTCCTTAACAACTCAACTAGGATAGCCCTAGCCTCATCCTTCTTGCTCCCAACTCTCCTATATGGTGCCCCTATCCTTACAAACTTACAGTCACACCTACAAACAAAACTTAACTCCTGCTATAACAAGATTGCCAAATCTGCCACCAATACAAAAAAAAAAAAAAAAAGTCACTGAAACTACACCTCTCTTCTCTCTGGCTATGCTCCTGCACCCTACCTATCAAAACAACTAATTCCATCTCTGGAACTGTCACTTGAACTCCCTCTCTCCTGTAGCCTACATAAGCATCTAGTCTAAATAAATACATATATCACCTGTACCATTTGTTTGACTATTCCTGAATGTAAACCTGATGGCTTAATGTATCTCTATAATCTGTCAAAATGTACAAATCATGTCAATATTCATTGCTCTATGTTCCTATGTTAATGCTTACTACTGATGTAAATTGTTGCATATCAATACTTACTAGTGATGTAAATTGTTGTACACTGTTATGTAACCTTGTGGAGCTTTTCTCCCCGGGCCTCCACTGAAAATGGGCTCTTTCAAGGCCCAGTGGACTTTCCCGGTTAACAAATGCAATAAATAAATAAATAAATATGACAAATCCTCATAAGAGTGCTCAAGCATGAATAAGTCTGCCAGCATAGAAGCAACCAAACATTAAAAACAATAGTTCCTCAGAATGTGCATAGATTCATGATCCACTGGAAACATTAACGGGCACCAACAAATCTTCTAAACACAAATTAGGAATGTTTAAATAGATAATTCCTGTTAGAAACTAAACCCTACACTAGAGAATCCACCAATAGCTTGAATCAATCTAAGGCTGTAGCCACAAGGACGTCAGTCAGTCAATGCACCCAGACAGTATAAGATGCAACCTGACAAGCTATGGCAAAATCAAAGATCAAAGCACCTGAAATTACATCTAATACAAGACACAGCATTAAGTGTTTTAGAAAGGAATGAATCAGAAACAGTACAATTAGTTATCAACAGGTGGTATGAATATATGCAAGTGGAAAATTTAATAAAATACCAGATCTGGATCCCGTTAAAAATTATCTAAAAAAACTAGTAAACTAATGCATTTAGCAAGTAAACTGCAGAACACAACAAGACACTGAAAGCTGTACAGCTTAAACTATGTTTCCATATAATTTGAGCTTGTGGACAGCATTAGGATTCTGATCACCATACTGAAGGCAATGTACAAACATACACAATTTCCACTGTTTACACTGAACCAATATACACACAGTCCAAAAGGCATTCAGATTATGCAGAATTGTCATGATTTAAATAATAGAACCCTGAGAAGGTAGGCTTTACTGGAGATAAGCCAGCACTTTCCCCCCATGTGATTCAGTGCTCCTCATCATGATAGCAAATTCAAAGCATCAAATCAATCACAACAACCTGTTCAAAGGAGGTGCTTCTGACAAATGGATTTCAGCCCAAACCTGTTCAGGTATGTTTGGGTCAGGGACCATATCAGAAGACTGTGCTCCATTATGATGTTTGTAAAGCCAAAGCTTTACTTATTTTTTTTAAGTAGTAGGGTAACTTTATCAGACAACACTTAATGGTTGTGGGGAAATAATCTGTCATATTCTCTTCCTAGTAATATATCAACACACACAAACTGTCAAAGCAAAAATATACACCAAAGCTCCCACTATCTTGTATCCAGAAAAGGGGACACTTCTTACTCAAACTTGCAAGCTAAAACAACTTGAACATTTATTACATGAAGCAAAAAAAATCTGCACCTGTAACGACTGGCATCACTTAGTGACTAAAATCCACTACCTTTTCACACAAAAACCACCAACTGAAAGATGAGAAGGGCATCATGTTGGGCCAAAAATCAAGAATGCCCCTAAGAATCAAGGATATTGGAGGAAAGATATTGATGTTTTAAGTTTACTCTCATTACTATCTTAACACTACTGTCTACTCCTCATGAGGAAATAAATAAAAAAAAAGTTGCATTCCCAGAGCCGCCCATAAATACGCTCAGACCCATAACTTTTATATTTGGTGCTGAACAATTACTAGGCAGTGACACTTAAATAATACTGCCAAATCCGACTTGAGTGGTGAACGAATGATTATACACCACCAAAAGAAATAATCTCAGTCAACTGAACCCAGGTTACGTACCCCAGATTCTCTAATAATTACTTGGTCCCAGAAAGTGCAGCAAAGGCAGCCTTACCTACTTTGCAAACAGGTAGATTAAATACCCAATTATTTACAAAAAGTCATAGTTATCTATCGCCCGAAAAGACACGGATCAAATTCTGCATTTTAGCTACTAATAGATGGTTAATTGTTGAACAAATGAAAGGATAAAATGCACTATTAACATCAGCAAATTAAAACAAACCACGCAAAACTCAACGTCATATATTATATACAATTAACATAAGTATACATTACTACTTACCGAAAAAACACAGTAAACGCACAGCGATCCAAAGTTTTTGTTTACAAAAGACTACGCTTGACAGAGCGGTAAAGTGAGCTCACTTTAAACTAACCACTCAAAACCGTAATTGCTAGGTACAGCCACTCATACAGTGGTACGTACGACCATGGGAAAACCCGAAGGCAGAATCTATCTACCCAACGTTATAACACGAAAAGTCAAGTGACGTTGTTTTGCCATCCAGGGTTACGCTTATGCGTCTTGTAGGGGGTTACACTTCCGTCCCATCGCTGTATTTGCATTGGTTCTCAAAGCTTAAAGGAAAACATACAGTGGCCATTGATTTTTTATCAATAATATGACGAAACCGGCTGTCTTGGCTGTGGGCGGTCTGAGCTGAAGAGAATAACATAAACTGGAAAGTAAAGGTGAGTTTAAGGTGGCTCTAATTGCTATTCATTTCTGTGTGTTTCGTGATCGTGAGAATATATAATAATAGTAAAAATAAGAAGACCTCTAATGTGATCCTGCTTAATGCTACGGGTTTAACACATTTTCATAGTCCTCAAGATTAAAAAAAAATGTCAAAATGTTGCTGTTCCACATGGTTGCTATTTTATATATTCCTTTGTCTCTATATTACAGCATAATTATTATATTGCTATGCAGCCTGTATTAAATTCTTCGTATTGCCATTATCTTATGATATATGTTACTAGAAGACAGAATGATTACAGTGAAGGTGAACATTCTGTAAGACTATTAAGCAGAATAGCCATATGGATGGACTCTTCATATTTATGTAACAACCCTTTATTTCAGTTTTGTATGTATGGAATGTTAACAGCATTATAAATTATAAAACAACGGTTTTAGATGTATGTTACGTAATTACAATAGATTTAAACTTCTTGAACTAGACTGTGCGTTTACCAAAACCGTGTAAATGAGTGTTGAATAACTCATTTGCAGTTAAAATAATTATTTTATTAAGTTTCATCGTATAATGCCCTGAATAAATGTAAAAATATCCTATTTTCATGGAAGATGTGGGATCATACACCATTATACAATGCTCAACAATTCTTTTTATTATTGCTATATTTATGGGCAAAATTACAATGCTCCTAGACAGGGCACATTTTGGAAGAGTAAAGCTGTAGGAAAAGGTATCTGACAGTTGTAACTAGTAAAGGTAAAATAAAAAAAATGTGTAAAACAATTTAAGATGGTGTCTGCCCATGGCTAAATAGCTTTCCAGATATTCTATTATGTAGGATTAACAATGATTTTTAGAGGTGGTATTCCGTAAGAATTTCTTGTGGAAAACTTCAAAACGTAATTTTAAATCAAAGTACCTGGACCACCTGTGCATTATACTTCATCTTGGGGATTTCCATACTAACTATATTTGTTTTGCCAACATAAATTGTAATTAGTAACATTGTAGATATATGCATTTCAGCTGTATATGTAAAAACATGGTGTTTTGTAAGATTATTGCTCAAGTATCATTTAACTTTTTTGTGGAATATCAGTAATAAAATAGTTTTCAGGGAATTGTATTGTTTCTGGCAGGGCATGCCTGAGATTATGGCAGGATCATCTCTTAAACTAAAACTTGACTTCATGTGGAAATCTTCATATTATTATTTGATTATAAAGTACACAATTTACTAATACATGCTTTTTTATTGGATGTTGTCTGATGTTTAAGTACTTATTGATCTAAATTTGTCTTAAAATCCTGTTGCAGAACTAGCATAGCAACTACACACTTCATTATTTTGCACATATACATTACCTCTACTGTTACTACTGTGTTCGATCCATTCTCTTAAGTCACCAAACCTTCTGTACTTTACTCACTGTATCTGCCATCCACACTTACATTATTACTTTTTAGGTTTATGATTCATTTGTACCGTTCTCACTTTTTTGTTTTCCTTGTTCTTTGTAATAAGAATACTTAACATTTGAGTATTATTTCTGAAGATTATTATCCTGGTATCAGGAGATACTTCTATATAAATGTGAGTTCTGAATTATAGCGCTCTACGTGGTGATTAATGTTTGTTTTTACTTGATATTTTGGTTTAGAATGTATGTGTGATTTAGAATCTATTTTACAGTGTGCTTAGGATCAAAATCTAAGTGTATTACTGGATTCATCCCGTTCAAATTTTGAAATGTTTTCTTAGCTATTTTCCCATGTTTTTCTTGAACAAGAAGTTGAGCTATTCCAGCTGCATGAATTACTGCAGGTTCTTTGAACAACTAGATGCTTGGTACGTAATACTAATGAAAAACTCATCTAAACCAACTCAATATAACCTTTAGTACAATTTCCATTGTTTCTAATGCATAATTATACCACTGACTGATCATGGCTGAAAAAGATACACATTGGATTGTCATACTTAGCCTGGTTAACAAACCATAAATAAATGTTTCACTGTCCAGCAGCCTTCCAACAATGTGTTGTTAGGATCATAAAAAGTGGAGGTTATGTTGTCATGGAAACCAAATGTAGTTTCTGGTACCTCAGCACAGTGCTTGTTTATGGTGTGTATATCTGCAGGAGAAAGTGTGTATCTGTGTGTGCACTATTTATTGTGTTGTGTTAAAACTGCTTTCAAAATGAGGGAGACAAAATGTTTAGAATAGAAAACTGGCAAATTGTTTATAGACTTAACTTCTGTGGAAGCCACTGGGATATCTAAAGTTTCTTTATACCCAGAGCCTTCTTAGGTGGCTGCTTTATTAAAGGCCTGAGCTGAGGTCCGCAGAGAGCCTGATTAGGTTGTATCCAAGTTAACAACTTTATTAGCTGTCACTTGTTAGCCCAAACTGCACACAACAATTGTAAGAGTGCAAAAATAAAGGCAGTGTTTTATTGGCAGTATGAGAAAAGTAAATGAAAACATGTTAAGTAATGTTTTGCTGATAGTATAACTTGTTGGCCTGTTAGAAAATCAGGATAGTGACTGGGCTGAAAGAGAAGAGTCAAGCCCTTGCATCTTGGGGGACTATGTTTGTGCTTTCCATCCTGTTCATTTGCATGAATGCAGAGGATTCTGCTTGTGCAGCCACAATGAATAAAAGTGACTGAGTCCAAATAACTCTCTCCATTTGGGGTCCATCAAAGTCCCCTGGTCCAGAATCAGTGGTCATCAGTGCTTTCAGGTGTGGCATAGTCAAAACCAGGGTGGACAGCAACAATCTTGACCTATGCAACCAGGATAGACCACTGGTCCATATTGAGCCTGTCTTTCCCCAGGGATGTCTGTTCATTTGGAAAATTTGGCATTAGTTTCTTACATCCTCTAGCAGGGCAGAACTCATTCCTGCCTTATTTTGTAGAAGTGGCCCGTCTAGAATGACCATTATTTCTCAGCATTTTACTTTCCAGAAGAAGTCAGCTGTCTAGAAGACAGGATAACTCACTGCCTCCTGATGCCATAGATGTGGTCACTGAGTCTGTTTTGTAAGAAGAAGAATTTTCTAAAAGAGAAGCAGGCCATTCTGTGACCTTCTTGCATGCCCATCCAGTAAAAAATGCTATGATTAATTTTTCACAGTATACTGTTCCCTAGACTCACGATGCCTTAGTGAAGCCCGTAACACAGGATCTTCTCTATGTTTTATCTTTATTTCTTCTGGCAGTAAATTTCACTCAGAAAGTGAATCCCTACAAGGCTGTAGTCATCCTGATTGCTTCTTTTTAGTTAAGGCAAACTTGATTCTGTTGCCTGAAACCCTACCTGCTTTTTCATCATCTCAAGTTTTTCTCAGTACAGGATGCTTCTGTGACAAACCTGTCAGGGAAGTACCATCTGTACCTCAGTGTAGTCAAGCAGACAGGTTGGTTGCTCCATTTATATTAATTGCTAGGTTGGATAATCCTTTCAAATAATGAGGTGTCTGTTATGTCATGTTCTAAAATGGATTCACTAAAAAGATGTACAAAATAAAGATACAAGGGGATTTAGTACTGGGTTGTGAAACAGGGTTTGTATCCTTTTTCAGCCTTGGTCCCACAAGTTCTGACAATATATCTCTGAGAGTTTTGATTTAGGTCTCAATTATTCATCTTTCAGACGTTCCTTCTTAGTTTTCAACTGTCATATTGGAGATGATTCAATGACTTTGGCTTTTCTCAAAGTGTGTAATGATTTTTTTAAATGCTTGTTTCCTTTAAGGCCCCCATTCAAGGAGCCAGTGCCTCATTGTGACATTTTTGCTGGAGAAGTGTACTGTTTTTCCTTCAGACATGCGGGTTTAAAATCTGTATCCTGGAAAACGTAATTTGTCTTTCACACTTGCCAAAATGATTTGTGAATTCCAAGCCCTGTTTGTTAAACCTTCATATTTTTCATTCTATAAAGAGAGTCTCCTTAAGTGCAGATTTGTCCTTTATGACTAGGTGGTTACCAAATTGATCCTGAACCATTCTGTACTTCTCCTGTACCTTACCCAACATGTTCTAAGCATTTCCTTCACCTTATGGCTATTCACAGACAACTTTGACACTATCTAGACAGAAATCAAGTCAGGATGCAAACCACCTACAAAGATGACCATATTTTTGTTTCCTCTTCCAAATATCAGAAGAGTAAAAAAGTTACGTAATGCCTTTCTTGACTGCCTTCCAACTTTTTTTGTTGTTGTCATAGCAAGGATGTTAATTTCTTGCACTGCCTATGGAAGTTTATACCAGACATGTCTATCTCTGCAATTTCCTTTGGGAATACTACAGTTACTAGGTCATCATTAAATGCCTTTGTAAAGTACTGTAAGCTTGATGTCATTTCCTGGTCTAGGTCTTCCTTCTACGCCACAATAATTGAGTTTATACTCCGCAAGGACCACTGCCCCAGGAAAGTAATCTGGGGGTTCTGCTCTGCCTGTCCATCCCTGCAGATGGATCTTTTTGACACGGATATGAAAGTTACGGGTACTTACCATAATGCTAGATCAGGGAGAAGTGGTCCATCTGAAAGAAATAGCTGTCCATTCACCCCCCCTTGTCCAGTGTTGTCTTTTCCATACAGATGTTTTTCACCTAGTTCAGATTTTAAGTGCGGCAGGAGGGAGCAATGCTCTCTGGGATGTGAGACAGAGCTGACAGCCTAGGAAGATTTCATATGGCAAGCAGTACTAGCACGCACCCTGGGCTACAGTTGTATCAGTTCCTGCAGATGGACCTTTTCTTACAGATGTAGCTTTATGGTAAGTATCCTAGGATTTATTAAGTGAATGTTCTAGCTATTTGTCTCTGACTCCATATATTTAATTTAAGTAATTTGTGGTCTGTCACACTAACCAGTCTCTGTCTTTGAAGGGTAGAGGCCAACAATTTAAATTCAGCAGCTTGGTATAGTTACCCTTGAATACATTAATAAATAACCAGCCACAAACATTTGAAAAAGAATAGTGCATTTCTAAAGAAATTTGGTAATACACTTTGAAAATTGATGCTGCTGACAGTTATGTTAGTGCACAGTCAAATATAAAGAAGAAGTTTTAAAAAGGCAAACTGCAGAAAAATAGTGCCAATTGGTGCTGGATTCAATTATCATCTCTAACTGAAGAGCTACATATTTTCTGATTTCTGTGACAGTTTAACAACTGTAAAAGATGAACAGGCAGAGCTTATAGACATGAGATCCCTTACCCTGGAAAGCAGGCTGCCTCACGTTTGACCTGCAGTCCATGTGAAACTGTGTACTTCCAAGCTTGATAAACTGTCAGACCCCCCCACCCCAGGAGAGCAACATCTAATGGTTTGAACAGCTGCGCTCTTAACTTTATAAAGAAGAGTCACAGTACTGGAAGGCTTTCCAGAGAGGTGCCATCTGTTTAGTCAACACTGTGAAATTGTTATTACAGTCCATTTAGACAAATCACCCTGCCTTCCTTAGGTAAAGAAGACCTTTCTTCTTTAACTCCTGCTGGAGTGCATTTTTAAATAAAAAAAAACTTCCTCTAAAGCATACTTCTAACTTCAAATAACTTAACATAGTATTTTGCAGGAAGTTGTGTGTGTGTGGGGGGACACATCCATTTAGTTTCATTTTCAAAGCTGCTCCTTGTTTCAACAGAATAATTAAATTTAGATTTTCTACACTTATTTACACACTCGTAACAGTTTAGCTAAGTTTCAGTATTAGAACTGGAAGTGGGATCTTTAGAAACTTGTAGAAGCAAACTACATGGAAAAAAAAAACAAAAATGTGGGAATAATTCCTGCAAAATAGTATTTTGCAGGAGTGAGGTTTAAGGGAAGCCAGGGATGAATCAGTGTAATGTTAGACTGATAATTGCATAACAAGAATTTGTGTGATGTATAATATCTGTAATTGTGAACATGGTAACATGGTTTGTTTTCTGTTATATAAATGTAAGTTTGCAAATTTCTTAAGTGTAGTTCAGTAAAGATGTAAAAAACAGTTTAGCTAAGTTTCTGTGAATTATGATGCTTTACATAAAGACAGTTGTTTAGACGTATATATGTTAACATATATGTGTGTGTGTGTGTGTGTGTGTGTGTGTGTGTGTGTATATATATATATATATATATATATATATATATATATATATATATATATATATATATATATATATGTATACACACGCACACACATTGCATAGTTACAAACTTGTATACTTTTTTGTGTGTATATATATATATATATATATATATATATATATATATATATATAATGTGTATGGGTGTGTGTGGTGTGTGTGTATATATATATATATATATATATATATACATACACACACACACACATACACATTAATGGGTCCATGTAATTTCAGTGAAACTGATTTGGTCAAGCGCATTTCACTAAAAACTTACTTCACAATGAAAATACCATAAAAATGTGTATGTGGTGTGGGGGGGCAAGTGCCCCTGCTCCCAACATATGGGAGGCTTTGCCCCTCCAACACCCCTTCATATTTAAATATAATAACCCCAAGTTTGCACAACTTCTGGGAAAAGAAAAAAAAAAACACCACACACCGTGAATCATTGCCGGAACAAAAATACAGTCATCTCCAAATCTAGGAGTACAATATGATGCTGTCCATTGCTGTCCACTCATACTGTGATAGACTCATTTCCGTAATAATAAATGAGACCATCAGATACTTTGCACAGACCTCTTCACTTTTTTCAGTGAAATTAATTTTCAGTGACATTGGGTCAAGCAAATGAGTTTCAGTGAAATGACTTGGATCCATATAAGTTTGTGTGTGTGGACTGTTTATTTACATGCATAAGAATTTGAATGACTTTTTACATTTCTTTGCAGATGAATTCAGATGATGCTATGAACTGGGCTGGAGTTAGTATCCTTTTTTTCTGTAAGCAGTTTGTGTGTGTGACTTCAAAGGTAAGTTCCCCATATGCATACACCATATACTTCTTGAAAGTATACTTTTTCACATGCTTTTTGAAGCCTGAGTCTGAAAACATGGAGCTCACATGTACTTATTAATCCTGTATTTCAGCTCCAGAGGCATCTTTCCTACTGGTTAGTTATTCCAGTCAGGTCTGACTTTATCCAGTTCCTCTAGGCCTTCATGAGGTGTTGTCCATACAGTTTCCCTCTAAACACAATCAGTAGTCTTCTTTCAGCTGTCATGATCACTAACCTTACATCTGTGAATCCCATGTCTCTGGAAAATAAAATGTTTTGACAAGCCTGTGTTTCTGACATAAAGCATGAAAATGAGGCCTTTCTTAGGAGGAATGGTCTTGGGCCAGTGGTTACCTTCATTAAGTTTCAGTAGGTTACATAAATATACATATTTTCAGGCAGTTATGATGGAGTTGCTACCGGCAGAACCTCCACATTCTGCCAGAGAGAGCGGATAGCAGTAGACCATAACTCTGCAGCACTGTCATTTAAGAACAAGTTTAATACAGTTAGTGTTTATCACAGACTTTTGAAGTCTGCCCAGAGGAATAACTGCAGAGCAGTACTTCAGCCTTGTTTGCATATATAGTCGCAGTTCTGAAAATGTATGCACTTGCTATGTAATAATTTCCATTTTCAGTTTCAAAACAGTTTTGTTGCTGTAATAAGTTGGTTGTTTACAGTAAATATAGATATGTATGTATACGGGTCTACTTCAAATCATTGAAACCCCACATCATTGAAAACGAGATCGTCCAGTCAAGAATATCGAAATCCCATTTTGGTGAACCAGCAGAACAGTGAAGATCTTCCCAGGGTAAGTAACCACTTATCCAAAAATAAATAAAACCTAAACCGCCCAGGTGAGGGGCTGCACCCCCCAACTAAGTATACCAACTCTGAGATTGCACTACAGTTGGGAAAAGGGCAAAATTCACTGCCTTACACAACAGGTTACTTACCCTGGGAAAATCTTCGTTCTGCTGGTTTGCTGATATGGGATTTCGATGTTCTCATCTTTGATGTGGGGTTTCAGCAATTTCAGTTAGACTCATGTGTACGTATATTATGTTCTTTCACTCTGGACAGAAGCATGCAGCCAACTGTGTCATTTTAACATTTGCCAATAGTCCTTTCTCACAAATGAAGTTTTATTTCCCTCCCATATGGTAATGTTTTTGCGAAAATTTGAGAAGCTCACATGTAACTCGTGTCTCTCAACTGTCCATGGTTTTGCCTCTTACGTTTGCCCTATCCCTCTTAAAAAGGATTTTCTGATAAATTACTGAGCATTATAGCTCATCCGTAATGCCAAACAATAGAGCTTAATAGTTGTTATTGTTCATGAAATGCATATTGGTGCCAAAGGTTCTATTATCTTTTGAAGTGACTTACAGTAATTTTGAAAAATGATCCTGATTGTGGGCTTTTGTCTCTCTCTCTCCCCCCTCCATTACGTTTTGATTTTATCTAGAATTCTTGAGCTAAGAAACTGAGATGTATGGTAGCATTACATATTTGTAAAAATTATTAAAAAAATATCTAAAGTGTATGGAATATCCAAAAACAGAATTGTAAATTGTCAGTTTATCAGTATCTTTATTTTGTCTCACATTTTGCAGAGTAGAGCTAAACCTCAAAATACTTTAAAAGAATGTGGAGTGCTATTTCTAACTTTGCAGTTTCCACATACCGTTTGTATTTTCTCTGGATGTACACAGCAACACATTTCTTGAGTGTGCATAATTTTCTCATTAGTGTCTTGTACATTATTTTTCTTTACAACAGCAAGCTATTTTTTTTTCTTTTTAGAAATTTAGTTATAAATAGCATGTGGTACCAAATTCAGTACAATTCAGTGGAAGAACTTTGTGCTGTACTGTTCTGAGTGAATCCCCGAAATGCATTTTCCTTGTAATATTTCCTCAGTTTAAAGGCCTCAGTAGCAGAAGAATGTTACTGAATTACCAGAGAATGTATGTTCTGCTAGAAAAAAATGGACTGCTGAAACGCAAAGGTAAGAGGAAAGCCGTTAGTGTACTGCTACAAATCTGTCTAATTTCTGCTGTTACAACAAGCACCTCACACAACTTTACTTCTCTTTTCCCAAAAAAGTTAGCTATTGGATCAGCAGATAAGTTCCACTTAACAGTTCTTTTTTTGTAATCTAAGTGCCTTCATTCTTGTGAATGAGGCAGAATTGTAATTGCTCATACAACATGGTTACTTTCCTCTCATGCTCTTAGAGGGAGAATGCTGAGATGATGAATAAATACAACCCTTACTCTTCCTCTGCCGTTTTTTAAAATTATGTGAAAATATTTTATGTAACAAAATATTACAAGACATTGAGGGTTTTTAAAACTAATTTCCTTCAGCATGGTTGTGTTGATCTTAGAAGATTAAACCTGATTACTTCTTTTAAAGCTTGTGTCTGCCGAAGATTAAAAATTTGACCATAAACTGAGGTCACTGATCATATCCAGCTTTGTAGAGGGGATATGATCTTGGTAGTCTCAAATTTTACATTAAAAGCTGCATAATTTCTTTTATGGAAGGTACGCATTTGAGGAAGTGTTTTTGAAAAGGTATTCTATATAAATGGAAGTCATACCTCTCAACTGTCCCTGATTTTTGACATAGATTTTAGCTCTGCCCATGTTAATCTCTCCCAAAACTGGTGAATTTTGGAGACATGTTGGTGAGTTAAACTTAATAAATAATAACAATTAGCAGTATAAACATCTTTTACTTCAGAAAGTGCATATTATTTCACATCATCTTAGCCTGTTAACAGTACTAATGTTTTAAAAAGTTGTTGTGTCTTTCGGCTTTTCCCGGTTAGGGGTCACCACAGTGGAACTCCGGTCCGCTAATGATTGGCAGTAGATTTTTATGTGCCAGCCCTGACGCAGAACCTTCAACGAAGTGTTTCTGATTATTTCTGAGTTTGTCCCTTATTCTCTTGAGATTTGTCCATATTTAGGTTGAGAGCTATGATGGAAGTGTGAGACAAGTAGTGTCCCTGAGGGCTCATCCATGGGTCTCCTTTACTCAAATCTTATTTCCACCAGAACAACTTATTTTAAAGTCTAGACTGCAAAAAGTTATTGACATCTCTGCCCACATGTGGCTTAATACTTAAGAGCACATTCTGCTACATTATAAATATAATATTTTGTATGGTTGTTACTATTTTGTTAAGGATTTGCATCCAAAGTCCTAGATTCCAACTCTTAAACACCCCTCTTTTCATCAGCATCCTTTTCCACTTTGATTTGTAACATTCTGTTGAGTTATGTTTATGAGGCTTAACTTTGTAGCTTTAAAGTACCCCTTCAAATCAGGTAACCTTAAATCGCCTGTTCTATGGAGATAATCTGCTTATCCTACTTAACTCTTGCCCTTTCCCCCTTCCAAGTAAATTAATTTAACTTTTTATTATCTTCCCACATTTCTCTTGTTGATAAAGGTGTTCCTGGTCTGCATATGTCATTAAAGAGACAAATAATTTTCACTGCATGCATTTTATTAACCATATCCATAATCAACAGCTTCTGTTTTCTTAATTTTTATATTCTTTTCTCTTTAGTCTCTTTCCCATATCCTAAACTGCCATAACAGAATCCTTTTTAATCCACACAACTAAATAGTTCATGTTATCATGCCTCCGAAAGTATGCATATTGCTTAACCACTTCACATGTGGCTGCTTAGTTTACAGCTGTAGGTTTTGTTTTATCTTCATTTATTTTGTCTCCTGAAAAGACATGAAATTGTCTCAAATTGTTTCACAACACACAAAAAATATCATTTCAAGTACAACCCAATATTATCTGCAAATACGGTTAACTTTTGTTGATTACACATCAGTTATATCGTAGGATTTCTGAATCTTTTATTTCTTTTGCTAATGGCTTTATATGTAAAGCATGTAACGGAGGGAAGATATGATGACATCCTCATCTGGTTCCTCTGTTAAAACACAACTTGTCAGAAATGAGCCTTCCTACTTTAATTTTTATGTCCTTATTAATGCTATTTTTGTATCCGGGAATGCAAATGCTATCATTGCCCTACACATAAAAATCTAGCTCACTCTATCAAATGCTTTCTTTTCATCAATACTGTCAAGTAGTACTGGTGTTTTCTTCTTCCACCTGGATCATCGTTGGTATAATAATATTATCAAATGTTTGCCCCCCTTCACAAAACCGTAATTGATCCACATCTGTCAATTTTGGTAATATCTTTGCTATTCTCTTAATATACACATAAACATGTTGTAACCATGGTTTAAAACTGAAATGGGCCTACATGAAGCCAGATCTGAAGGTTCTTTATCTTCTTTTGGTAATAAAGCAACCACTGCTTTCTTCCACGGTGGTGTATCCCCACCCTCTTTTTTATATATTATTAAACAAAGTATTCTTGATGGTATCACTCTTTTGTGTCCTAACCTTCAAATTTCCACAGGAATATTGTCTGTTCTTACAGACTTCCTTATTGATTGATTATACATCATTGTTTTTATTTCATATCTTTTTACCTCGGCTATTATTTGGCAAGCCTCTTATTCCTATAATCTTGGCATAACTAAATTTTCCATAAACATTTCCATTTGTGTCCTTTCATGGTTTCTGTATTCCTTCGCTGTGTACAAATGTTCCGAAATATCTCTAACACCACAATAGAATGGGAATTTGTCTTGTCATAGGCTCACCAAGTTTGGTTGAAACTCTTTCTACTTTCTCATGCCTAACTTGCTGTGCTGAAAGTTTTGTATTTTAGAATCTATCAAAAATAGTTGCTTAGCAGCAACTTTTCTAACCATGTATGCTGTCCAAATACTCCCTTAAATTTTTTTAGGACTCTGGAGTTGCTCTTTTTTATTTATCTAGATTCCACTTCTTCTGCAACACGTTTTTATAGAGGGATTGACAAAGGTTAATCTCTAACTTTCTTCCTGTATCTTTTTCTCATATTTCTACCATGCTTTCAAATTCCATTTTTATTTTATCCCACTCACTAGATATCCCTTGTAAAGTCATTTCAGCCTTCCCTAATAACTCACAAATCTTACCCACTATCCACTCCTTAAATTCCTGTCTTTTTAACAGATAAATAGGAAAGCACCAGTGCAGTACATCATTTCCTTGCATCTGTATCTGATCTGATAAAGTTATTGGATGGGTCTGAAAGCTTTCAGTTAAGTTCAAATGCTCATTTAAAATACAATAACTGGGCAATACATGAAATAATTTGTTTTTTGGGTAATATGTAAATTCTTTCTTCAGAATTCACATCTTCCATACCAGATAGCCCCATATATTTCTTCAGAAATCTACCCTCTTTTGTTGTATTTCCCTTCTGTGTTCCAATGATACATCTCCACTGTTGCAGATCAGGTTCCAGTCCCTACCCGTAAGTAATATTCCATATCTAAAGCTTATTTCTCCCTGAATTCAGCTAAGCTTTATATACAGTAATTTTAGGTGCAACAAAAGTATGTGCTAGCATAATGCTTATCCTCTTGCTACCACAGATCTACCATTGTGTTCCTTTTTTCCTCTTCCTTCACTGCTGGAGCCGTCGCACATTGAATGTAATTACCATCTTTTCTTTTGCCCCTGATATTCTTCTGAATGTCCAGCCTGAAGTGCTATATTTGTCAAATTCTCAGGCTCATTTTTATCCACATTTGTCTCCTATAACATTGCTTTTACATCATACACATAATATAATTCAGTGCTCTCTTATTTTTTGCTGTATTTGCAATGCCATGTATAGAGCACTTTTACATTGACAAGGCAGTCATTCTGATAAAAAGCTGTTGCTCACAGATATTGTGCATAACAGTTTTGAATGTGCATTTCCATCTTTATTTATTTATTTATTTACATTGGTTTACCAGGAAAGTCCAATGAGATAGTTTTATCAGTTCTCAGGGAAGGCCCTGTCGTATCATTGAAACATGTTGATATGTTATAAGTATGAGATGTTCTCACTCGCTCATTAAGCAAATGTCAGAGTGGAACATTTAAACAGTGGATAAGGAGGAAGACGGGAAGAGTGAGAAATAAGTATTTGTTAGAGGTAATACATGGTGTAGATATGGGAGGCAGGAGAAATTAGTTAAAACAAGATTGAGTAACAAATAAACAAAGTTGTGCATTTTAATATTTAATGCATTAAGGTGCTAAGGTTGCTGGGTGGCAACTACTTGCATAACTGTTCACTTCACAGTTTCAAACTTCATTTTTTACTGTACTTTTCACTGCCACTGAACTTCTTACCAATATCCTTCTAAAGTTAATTAAATTGTACCTTGCAGATTTCACTCTGAATTCACGCTTCAGACCTCCCGTGATGATTTATTTACCTGCACTTGTATGCTGCTTGTCTTCATTTAGATCTGAGCAGTCAGTAAAATCTTTTGAAACTACACGGTGATATGCTTTTATTGCTTTGATCCCTCTTTGCTAAGTTGTATGAATTCTTGTCTGATGGCAGACAGTTTCAGTGCTGTCTGGCATAACAGCTCCTGCATTGACATAGATCTGCACTTTTCTTTTTGTGTGTGGCTTGCCTTATATTTGCATGTAATCAGTAAAGCAAACTAATTTGTGGTTCAGTACTCAAAGCCTCCTCCTTCTGTAGATAATGACTTATAAAATTAACACTATGATCATTACAGGCCCTAAATGTTCTTTTGGTGAGATTTTTTTTAGTGTTGCAGACTAATTTTAAAATGTTTATGGTCATTTAAAGTTAATTTTAATCAGGTCTAGTACTCTCTGCTCATATAAGGTTCAAACAGCACATATTTTAGCGGAAGTATCATAAAATATGTCCTGCTTTAAACCAAAACACTACCTTGAGACTTTTTTTTTTCAAAAACAAACAAAAAATGCCTTCCATTATTAAACACTAAGATTAATGAAGCAAATTGTCGCGCACTATCAATACTTTTGAGCTAAATATTAGTACTATCTAAATTTGGATAAGCTCTAAAGATTGTTAAAGCTTACAGCCCACAACCTTGCTTAATAAACAAATAAAAATAAAACATTATGTTATACTATTAATCAGTAATACAGGAAGAGATAGTTCTTACATTATGTACATGCTGCCTTTCTGGCAGTAAAAGAAAGTAAATGTATAATTTCAGTTATATTTCTGAAGTGAATAAAACTCTTTGCTTTTATATCAGAATGTTAAACTGTTACTTTTAAGGTGAAATGTATTACATTTCTTTATTTTGCTTGGCATTTTTTAACCAGGCAGATGACCAGGTCTAGTAACCCTTTTCACCCACAACTTGGACTCTGAGAATGTTAGTAGAAAATTATCAGCACAATTACATGTTCTAGAGTAAAACAGAAGCTAGTAGAAACAGTAGTAAGGTGAGGCCTTACTGCCTCTGTGGTATCTGTGTGTGTGTGTGTGTGTGTGTGTAAGATACATGTGTGTGTATGTAATATGATACGTGTGTGTATACAGATGTGTGTGTGTGTGTGTATGTTAGATATATTGATGTATATGGGTCTATGTCATTTGATTGAATACCAAATGGTCAAACCCATAAAATGTAGAAGTCTACAGAAAGTATGTAATGGTGTAATTCTGTATCTTGGGAGTTATTAGTGAAGTGAGTCTAGCAGAGTATGTGTGGATTGCAGTGGTCAGTGATATGTTGTGTCCCATCTACTTTATGTTTGTGCTCCCTCACTGATTCAGTGTGCATTGATTTTATTTCTTTTCTCCATGGTTGTGTGACTATAGAGTTAGTACATATGCCCCCCTGTACAAACTTTTTGTATAGTATATTTGCTGTGGATAAGATTTTCTGTCAAATTAGTTTCAGAATGTTGTTGCTTCATCTGAACTGTAATTGGAGTATTTAATAATGAAGTGCTTTGCTGTAATTGTTTGATGCTTGCAAATCAACTTAAACATAGTCAATACACAGACATTGTTCTCAATGTCCATATATAGCAGAGGGGGAAGTATTTTTTGTAGAAAGTTTTGGGGAGATTTAAATTTGTAGTTCTAGATCAGGTGAATTTGGGACAAAGGGGAGGGCCCAGTGATTTGTGGAGTTTTTAGAGCTTACGTGGCAATTGATAACTGATGCCACTACTACGTCTGGGCTTAATGAAGCAAGTAGTATTTTAAACCTTAGAGCTCAATATTTTATGCTCTAAAAGAGTATATTAATTGTATTTTTATGTGTATTTTTATATGTGATGTAGTAATTTTTATTAGATTTGGTTAAGTTATGAATAATATAAAATTGTATAGAATTATATATTAGTGTTTTATATTATGTCTTAACTGGGATTCTGTTAGTTTCTATGGTGATGTTCATTGAAGGGAGGGGTTTTGAATTGCATTATGTTTCAAATGAATTATAAATGCTGTATGGCTGATTCTATAGTTATTCTATGTTTTTTCTTTTTTTTTTTTTTTTTTCCCCAAACGATTTTTATTACATTTTTTTCAGTGTAATATCTATGTTTTTCTGAAGAAGCCCTGGAATATTGTGGACGAAAGCACTTAATAAACTATCTTTTGGGACAGTGGTCGCCTTCGTCTTCCTTGATTTGTTTTTATAAATATAAATATATACACACACGGACACACATATAGGGGCGTCCTACAGTTGGTCTAAATGAAGGTTTGTGGACATCTGTGTACTCAACTGCATTTGGTCAATACATCCAGATGGTTGACAGGTCTGTGAGACTGACAACTCCCGGGTAGGGGAATATTCCCTTTTCCCAGATATTGTGCAGCATAAGAGTTAGTATACATAATTAGCAGTGGATATGTGAAAATTGCATGTGCCAAGGTTCTTTCTCAGTTCATGCATAGTAACATGTCTGCATTCGGTTTGTCCACCTTTTGCAGTCAATGTATGGGCTACTTGACTAAAGTGAGCAGACCCATCTACATATATATTTATATAAATATCTATATGTGTGTGTGTGTGTGTGTGTGTGTATATATATATATATATATATATATATATATATATATATATATATATATATATACCACGATAGTGGTGCTGCAGTAGTGTTGTCGCCTCACAGCAAGACTTTGTCCCGTTCGATTCTCAGCTAGAACGTCTTCTGTGTGGAGGTATGCGTGAATGGGCGTACCTTCGTTGAAGGTTGTGTGTCAGGGCTGGTAACTCTGCATGTAAAAATCTACTACCAAACATTAGCGGACCGGAGTTCCGCTGTGGCAACCCCTAACCGGGATAAGCTGAAATACACAACAATATATATATATATATATATATATATATATACACACACACATGCTCATACATATGTATATATATTCATGTATGTTGATGTATTGTGTAAACATGTTTATATATTTAAATGTGAATTGCATTTCTGGTCAGGTTGATGTCACTGTTGAAGAGTATTTGCCTGTAACAGTAGCAACCTGACTTAAAACAACAGCCCAGGTCCTAAAGGACCAAATGGTAGGAAACACTGAGTATATAATCACCTGGATGCCTCTTCTGTGGGATAGGTGGTGGCTTCCCTTCATTTGACCTTGAGTCGCCTAATGGAGACTTGGGGGGGGTCGGGTGTAATGCACAGCCACATACTTTGCACAATATGGGGGCAAAGACCAGTAGGCTACATCTTGTGGAGGCAAAAAGCAATATGCCGGAGCTTGGTGTTGTATTAAGTATGTCTTTTGTTTTCAGACATGTCTTTGAAGCTGTTAATGCATGTGGTGACAGTAGTTACAAATACTTAAGTGGATGAGCTGTATAGCATTCAATAGCACTCTGATAGTAGAGGATACTGAAATGCAGTTCCAGACTTACTGATATTATGTTGACATACAAAGATTATGCAATGCTTCTTTGTATTTTCTTGAAGTACCTTAACTTGGAAATTTACCAGATTTGGCCCCACATTTACACACAGAGGAATGCAACAAAATTATCAGTCTGTTGAAACAGTGTCATTCAGAGGTAAGACGTTCATTGTTAAGAGACACTTTATAATATCAATTCATGTAGAACATTAATTAGAGCTATAAACATTGTAAAATATGTACCATTTTGTTGCTGTAGAATTAACTTTGATATTTGCTTGGTACCTGGCCGTAAGTGATGGAGGTGGCCCAGCACAAGGCAAAGCCAGAAGGCTGCTCTAGATATCCTAGACAGGGCACAAAAGGCCAGAGGTGAGAAATGCAGAGCAGAGTTCTAAGTCAAGGCCCCGACTCTGCTTTGAAGTCCATTGCTTCAGCTGTAGCTCTTGATTTTTACTCATGCCTCAGGATCACCATGTTCTGTACTGAAACATTGTCATCCTTATCCTTTGCCTGTGAGTGACTACAGGGTGGGTTGGAGAGGCTCCCTGCCTTGGAGCAAGATGCTAAGTTTAGCATGCCATACAATGTAGTCACTCACTCTACAAAATTATTCCTCTCAGAGGAGGTGGGATAAGGTCTTTGTTTTTTTCAAGACAGGATTTCTGTTTTGCAGTCTGATGTAATGAGTCTGCTCCATTCATCACCTTTCAGATGGTTGGCCATTCACCAGTGATTGGTTATTTGTGGATAATCTCATCTTTCATTCCTATTAACAGGCCTTCTGCCTTTCTCAGTCCTGCGATGTTTTTACTCTACTCATTGCACAGTAGATGATGGCTACATAGGTGTAGGAGAGAACAGTGCATCAGGCAGGTGTAGTGATAGTGATGTGCCCAGCACTAGTCTTTGGGTTGTCTTGTGCTACCTTTTTCATTTGCCTTCCTGTTGCATCTGTTCTTCCATCTATGTTAGTGCTGGTCATGTCTGTAGCTTTTTCCAGTTTCTCACCTATTGCACAAGAGGGATGTAACAGTTTGCCCTCAGTTGCTACCAAGAGGAGGCCTTTTGTCTCTGAATATGTGATAACTGTCAGCTCTGAGGAAATTGTGCTTCCTTTGTTAAAGATAGAGGGGAAGGGAAAGCAAGTCCTTCTGGACTTTGTTGGTCCCCTGCAGAGTACCTAGTGACAGAGAAAAGTCCTTCTAATGTTTTGGTTTCCCCCAGAGAAGCACTTCTGTGAAGAAGGCCACAAGTTCCTAAAATTCTTGTTAAAAATCCAACTGTCCCACACTGCTTCCCCTTAGGACACACTTACTGCTTGTTTTGGAAAGAGAGGAGAGTAGTTCTGGATTATGCCTTATTATTGCATGATGTTAAACTGCTTTTTCTGTTTGGAAGAGCCCATAGTTGGGTCTCTCAGCTTCTAATAAGACAGAACCATTTTGTAGTACTGGACACCCTGAGCTGACTTCCTCTTTCCAGCCATCCCAAAGCAAATTCTTGTTTTTAAGCTTTATAGCTGCCAAAACTCTAGTACTGGACTGCTGTTCCCCCTCGCTGGAATTCATCTGTGTTCATGTATGGGCAGGATTCATTTTACAAGTCCAAGCCTGCAGGGTCCAGATATATATAGCAGAGTCATACTGTTGACTGATATTAGACTGATCAATGACTGAGTTATCAAGACCTGAGCTTCACTTGTTAGGCTGATTCAGGCCTGAGCACTGGACATTTGACAAAACTGAACAGAACTCAGAATTCCTAATACTCTTGTTCAAAGAGAATGACAACCTCAGAGTTAAAAATATTCAAGAACAGTGGTTGTTGAGGCCTCTGCTTCCCATGCAGTGAGTGCTGTGTGTGTGTGTGTGTGTGTGTGTGTGTGTGTGTGTGTGTGTGTGTGTGTGTGTGTGTGTGTGTGTGCGCGTGCGTGTGTGTCTAAGGACGAATGCATATGTAGTCTGTGTTTGTTTTTTGTCAGTGTGCTATTCTGTTGGTGTGTGTGTATGTTCAAGTCTGTGATATCAAAGAAGATAAATTTTCTGAATTGCTCTTTATCCAGCAGTACTAGACCAATTCCTTAGTTAAACAAGCAATGGAAAAACTGTTTACTCTTGCCAGCTTGAGAAGATGTCTGTAAAGAAAGCATGTTAATACTTTGTCTTCTGTAGGGTTCCATATAGTCTACCTTGCCTTTAACTTAATAGATATGACAACAAGGGCTATAGCTCCTCTCTCTTTCCTTCATAAGAAACTATAGGGTTTAAGTGGTAAGATGTCCGTCTCACAGCTTTAGGGTATTAGGTTCAATCCTGACCTCTGATTATGATCTGTATAGAGTCTATATAGAGACTGCATGTTCTCCCCATGATTTGGATCTTAGTTGTGTTTCTTCACTTTTGCCTGCAGACTTGTCAGCCCTCCCTTAATTGGTAGCCATCAAACAGGCAACTATCAAGGGATTTATAGTTGGGTTCCTAACACCCCCCCCCAGGCTGTCATAGGTACCCACAGTATCATCGGAGCATTTATTGCCCTCCGATTACATGACCACAAGGGCTAATTTCACTGGTTTGGAATGCCAAACCTGTGCCCCCCCAAGCCTATGGCAAGTGTTGTCATGCAAGCCTCTGTATTCATGTGAGCAATTGGCCAACTAAGGCAACTCCTTCCCTCCTAGGAGAGACATGCTGACTTAAGTTGTTTACTCTCATTCTGCTCTGCCTGTCACTTTCAGTGCTTAAGCTGCTAGTTTAACTCTGGTCAGCTCTAAGTTATACTCAGGGTTTCAACCCTCTATACCATAAAGCTGGAGCATATTCTCTCAATGTTTTCTGTGGGTGCTTCATTTCTTTCCATATATATTCCAGAAATGTGCTGATTGTTTGGCTATACTTGAAAATAGTATTTATCCTTGCAGCACGGATTGTGATTGGAAAGGTCTTTGAAAAAAAGTGCATTTATTGGGTTTGCAAATATATGAATAAGTAAAAATCAAAGGCAATATGACTGAGGCTGTCCTTATTTCATAAGGGACTGTCCAATCTATGCTGATTGCTTCTTTCAGGGTTGAAGTGCTTTTTGCGGAACAGATTCTTGAGATCATTGAAGACCCCCCAAAAAAGAAAAGGCAGGGCTTTTTCCCCCTCTGTTGAATGTATGTGCAGTCCCTCTCTGTCCATCCTCCTCTTCTAAAGTTTTTAGGGGGAGAATTAGCCAAGACCCAAAGCCCTGCAAAGAGCCAGACCATCTTTCCATATTTTCAGTTTCTACATTGAAACCCTTAAGGCATGTTCTGTCCATTCATTTCCCTGGCTATCCAGACTATCCTTTTCTAGTTACTGTGATACGAGAGCATAGTGAGCCATTACCCAGAAAAGTTTTTATAGGTAGTTACTAGGCATAATCTCCTTATTGCCAAGAGAGTAGTTCCTGGTTAAGTGACTCTGTCACACACACACACATGGCATCTACTATCCAAAAACTAGACTGTGTACGTCAGTTGTCTTTCAGTCAGTGACAAGCTTGATCAGCCAGAACAACCTTCTCCTCAGCTAGAAGAAAATAAAAGCAATTATCTTCAGGAGGCAAAACTGGAACTCGGACTTCTAAAAGGTGCTACAACCAATACAGAGATGGTCCCTTACTAGAAGTATTTGGGCATTCCTACTGACATCAACCTGTCCTATGAACAGTATATAAGTACAATAATGAATGAAATATAGCGTCACTTTTCTATGTCCATGTCTCTTACCTTCAGGTGAAAAAAGGAAACTTGCTGAGAGCTTATTATCTTTTATTTATTGCTAGGTGATGTCTGCCACATGTGCTTACTGACCTTAAAGACTCCTCCAATTGGACATTAACCCATTTATTCATCCTGCCTCACCTGTTTATCAGTGAGAAGAAAAAAAAGGCTGACTTCCATTATCCACTTCTCATATGTCATGCCTTCTGTTTCTCTCACCATCCTAATTAAATTTCTTTGTATCAACCCCAGCAGTTTGACCTTCCTTTCTTTAGAAGGTTTTAGAACTATGCAAAGTATTTCTGCTGCACCTTAATCAGTGACTTCTTAAAAAAAGATTATCCCTTTTCTGTCTGTGATTTCCACGTTATTCGGGCAGATGCACACTGAGCACAATGGTTTAGATTTTGTGTTATAATATGCCCAGGTCCTTTTCTTATTCTAAATCGTTTAGCCCAACTCCTTCAGCTGTGTATTATTTCCTTAAGTCCTTATGCCCAGGTACAGCTCCTTACATTTTGATATGTTGTGGCAAAACGGGTACCTTTCAGTTCATGCTTCTGGCCTCCATTTTTTCTTTGTTCTTGCCCTCCTGTTTGCCACTACCCCTGATGTTTGTGTCCTTCACTCCTTACACCGGAAAAAAATCATGACATGCATTGTAGGAGGGTCCTGTTTCAAGACTAACGAAAGCACTCCATCAGTGCAGGGTTTCATTGCCTGCCACATGTTCAGGGCCCACCCCATTAGATGAAGGCTCTAAAGGTGGTGATGTTTCCATTTTCTTTAAAAGACACTTTGTCTCTGAACTTATTAGACAAGATAACAACCCGATACTCTTCCACATCCTACTTACTATAAATAAAACCCCTTATCATTATCATAGCTAACTATAGGACCACACATCCTATACCTCCTACCTAACCAGTATGGAGTCAATATGAATTAAGCCAGATACCGTTCTCCTAGGAGACTTACTACTCCATTAACTGGAAGACTTATGCAACCTCATACTGGACTTCATCAGTTCCTGGATCAGATAGTCTGCACCCCAACCAGAGGTAATAAAATCCCAGACTTGCCTGTTACTAATAATTTGGGGCAACTTTGCTCTCAACCACTTGTACCTTCTTCATTGTTCAAACTGGACCACAGATCAGTCACCTTAATACTGAAACTGAAGCATCTTCTAATACCTCAGTATTCAGAGATTAAGCCAAGGTTAATGTACTAAAAGTGAATGATGACCTGGTTAAATTCAAAAGCCCCTTCCATCTTAACAACCCTACTGCTTATGTGGCATCCTTTGCCTCCAGATTCTGTGCATGTGTAAATAGTTGCATAGATGCATCTGTCCCCCTCAGAAGTAAATACAGTACCAAATTAAAAAAATAAACCTCTGTAGTGGAACCCTAAGATAAATAGGCTGTATAAAAAAAAAATGCATGCAAAACTAAATTAAACTCTTAAGATGCCAGTAGTGCTCTTGCTCTGCTTAGCAAGGAACTTCAGACCCTTGCTGATCAAATCAACCAAAGGTAGATATGGGGTAAATATAGTCACGCAGTCAAAGGATAATCATAGACCCTTTTTTTAATGTGTTAGAAATTTCAGCAACAGTGCCCAGCACTGTGCAGAGCCAATAGTAAAGGATATTACATGCTTGGACCCAGAAGATATAGTCAGTCTACTAGCAGATCTATTTAATTCATAATTCACCCCTCACCTCCTATATTCCCATATCACATACCTGCATCTACACCCCACCCCTTCAAATTGGCCAAGAGTATGTCCCCAAGGCTATCCAAGGCCAAGAACACCACTTAATTGGAAGTGGATAAAATATTGGGCTGCCTACGGGTCAGTTTGAAACATGACTTGTCAGACTACTTACAAAGGTAATTCAGTTTCAGCCTCCAAACAGGCTTCATGCCAGATGAATGTCAGACTGCAGTAATCACCCCCTTGCACAAATGTGGAGTATCAACATACCTGGATAGTTATAGTCCCATAAGTCTGAGCCTTGTCTGTAAGGCTATGAAAAGGATAATTATGTAATTAATAAAGTCGTGGATAACCTACAAACTCTTGATCCAAGCCAGTTCAAATTCACCAAGGGCAGATCCTGTCTAATCTTCTCAAAGAAGTCGACCAGGTTAATGAAGCAGTAGATAAGGGAAAGTCAGTATAAACTGCGTATCTAGACTTCGCAAAGACATTCAACACCATTCCACACTCTGGCATTGAAGATAAACTCTCCCAGCACGTGTAAATCCCTATGTAACAAGCTGGATAGCAAATTGTTTCACATAAAACACAGGAAATTATTAGGGTGGTTGACTGTATATCCTCCAAAAGTCATTACACTAGCAATCTACCCCAAGGTTCAGTCCTTGGGCCACTTCTGTTTGGCACTTTATTATCAGACATCAGAGCAAATGCTAAAGGTTTATGGCTGACCAAGACACAAAGTCTAAACCATTAGGCTCAATGTGAAAGGACACCAGCAAACTAAGTTTCTACAAAAGTGTTGTAAACTTGGTGCCATCATAAACTCCCCATAGGACACCAAAATCCTCCAAAAGGACCTTTTCTAACCAAATAGCTGGTGCCAATACCATGGACCAAAACTAAATGCCAAGAGATGTATAGTTGTACCCCTTGGCAAGCATAATTTCCTTGTAACTATCACATTGATAACACACCCATGAAAGTTAACCCAGCAATCATAGATCTGGGAACTTATGCTGACAATGAACTGTCCTTTGATCATCATGTGTCCACTATTGTAAGGACCCCTTTTTCATCACAAAGGTATAGTGTTCAGTCCAAGGATGTAATCATTCCATTGCAAATGGCTCTAATCAGGCCAATCGTTTAATATATTGCCCCATTCAGTTTGTAGCTGTTCAAACACTTAAATCAACAGGATCAGCCACCATGCTTTTTCACAAAAATAAATAAATCAAGGGTCTGACTCAGTAGAACTATGCAAACCATCTCCAAGCCTAGTCCCTATTCTCAGTATCATACAGGCTACTAAGAGGCTGTCTCTGCCTCTTGTATAGAGTGTTGGCAGACCCTGTCCCGTTAGACCTGGTACGCATTCACAAGTCCAGTGGTGATATGAACACCTGCTCAAGGGCTCTTAATCTCTATTTTGCAGCATAAATAGGCCATGTTGGAGGGGCAGGTATGCATCACAAAGAATACCTCTTCAGTAGAAAACTTCCATTCCACATATAGCAAAGTGCTTTTCTTACTCCTATTCAAATGTAATTTGAATGAAAGGATGGAAAACCACAAATTCATTCGCTGTTTAGCACCGATACCCTCATGGATTGGAGCAACAAGTAAATGTAGCAACATATCCTTTGTTCTGCATGACTGTGGGTTCTTTGTATCCCAGACATAAGAGCTAACATCTGCTATGGAAATGTACGGCTAGGTTTCTTAAGATCCTCACAGATAAACAGCTTAGAAAGTACCTATATGCTTAAGAGATTGATCCAGTTTTCCATGTTTAAATGACGTCGGAAACAAATGCGTTGAATATGGATGGACCCAGGACTGACACCCTGAAAGATACCACTTGTCACACTCGTTCCCCTTTTGAAAGCTCCCACTGAATCTTGCCCTCTACTCCTCATTATTTAATTGTCTCAACACCCGTCCACATAATTTGCTACCCACTCCGATCTTTCTCAGCTTTGCACGGAGCTGGCATTGTCGTATTGAAGTCAAATACCTTTCTGAAATTTATGTAGAGCATACCTCCAGTATTTTAATGTACATTTCCTTGGTGATTCAGTTAAATAACTAGATTAGGCTGGTCATACAGTATTAATCTGCTGTGAATTCATGTTGGAGTTCATTGAGTAGCCCATTTTGACCCAGGAGCCTTGTAAGTTTTTTGACTTCAGGAATGCATCCATCATCTTGATCTCTACTGAACTCGGATTCATTGATCAGTAAATTCATGGGCTACTCCTAGATTTTCCGTGGCACACTGACATCACATCTGTTTGTCTCCATTCCTCCTGGACCCCCTCTCTGTTATAGAGACCTATTCAGTGTCTCTGTAAGACATTTTAGTAACCCCTCTTCAGTCATTTTTAGGATCCTCGGTAGAATCCCACCTGATCTGTACAGCTTATCCTCCTTCAACTCTTGCAGTGCCTTTTCTCCTCTTCCATTATCTCCTTATTCATCTGTCCAGTCAGTAGACCTTTCTTGCTTTCTTAGATTAGTACTCTCCGTGCTTCATCTTTGTTGGACATTGGATCCCACCTGGTCTGTACAGCATTTCCTCCTCAAACTCTTGCACTGTCTTCCTCCACTTCCATTATCTCCTTATTTATCTGTCCTGTCCATGGACTCTATCCTGCTTTCCTAGATTAGTACTCTCCCTGCTTCATCTTTGTTGGGCATTGACGCAAAATATTCTTTCAGAATCTTCACCTATGCCTTATATTTTCTTGTTCTTCCCATGCTAGTCATTTGCTTTTTCTCCCTTCCTTCCTCCTGTCTACTACATACCTACAGAAAAAAATCCTTCTTCCATTTCTTAATGTTTGTCACTGACTTTTGTTTTAGTTTTTTGTTACTTTGTTGCTCTGTTTCTAACCTCTTCATTTCCTTTCTTTTGTGAAAGGAATTGCATTACTTTTTCTTGATGATAAAAGAACATTATTCTCTATTCCAGAGTCTTTCCTTTATATGTTCATAGGTTCATAGGTTCATAGGTTTATACTAGGCTATCTGCCCTAAGGCATTTATAAGCCTAGCCCCTTATATGAAAAAATACTGTGCCCATTAGTTTGTTGTGCCTCTGTCCAGCAGTGACACAGAGATGATTCCTGGGGTAAACCTACGATCTCCCATCCACAGGTCTAGATTTCTCTTGAACAGAGTCAGCGAGGTGCTCTGCCTCACATGGACCGGGATTTTATTCCACAACATAGGGAGTCTCTGAGTGATAAATCTATCCTCCAGCACGTCCTATTTATATCCGTGCTAAGGTTTAAGTCGCTTGCTCTAGTGGTTTTGGTGGATTTGGATTTTTTGAGGTGGAGCATGTCCATTAATTCCGGGTTGGACATGGCCTTGTATGTCAGGCACATGTCACCTCTGAGCAGACGGTATGCGACTGAATAGAGCTGGAGTTTCTTCAATCTGGCAGCATATGACAGATTTTGGAGTCCTTTATCCTTTTGGTGAGGAACTTTTGGGGTCTCTCCAATTGCTGCAGATGTCGGGTGAGATACATCCCGAATGGGGCATTGTACTCGATCATTGGTCTGATAAGTGAAGAGTATAGGGGAACAATGACCTCACTAGATCTGGATGTGAATCCCTTCATGATCAGGTGGGCAATGTAGAAGGTCTTTCTAACCACTTTAGCAATGTGAGTGTCAAGGCCACTGTCAACCTGGGTCCCCAGGTCCCTGATAACCTCTTCTGTGCTTAGTGGATTGCCACCTATATGGTAGCTTGGGGTTACCTTGTTTTTTTGGCGTTTAACTTCAGGCCATGGCTCTGGCACCAGCTATCTGTTTCCGTGAGTCCCTTCTGAAGGATATACATTTTCCTTACACTGTAGTCCTTATACCCTCACCTCTTTTCCAAATGTATTATGCCCTTGTGAATGCTTCCATGGATTCCTTCTCCACTACACATTCCAGGCAGACTGCCCATGAGGCCACAGTCCTATCTATAATGATGTAGGTACAAAATACTCCTTAAATCTGCAAATTACAAGTATATTTGTCTTGTTTACATGGAAGGGCATGCTGAGCATGACCTATTTTCAGAGTAGGCCAGCAGAGAAAAAGCCAGTGTAAAATGATATAAAATGGAAGTACTGAATATCAAACAGCAAATACTAGCCTATGTATCAGTTCATACAACTAATAAGAGTTGGCTATAGTCACTGTGTGATGATTAGTTAGTGCTTAAAAATGAGTTGAACTACATGCTCTGCATATTGGTTTAGTAATAGAAACAGTATAGCTCATGATGTAGGTCGAAAATTGATTATATACAACATAGTCTGTTTATGTTTGAATGTAAGAAAGATAATGCAGTTGAAGTAGCTAGGTTGGGGAGATACTAGCAGTGCAAGAGGAAAAGACAATAGCTGCTTGGGGCCCGCCACCATCAGTGCAGTGCTTCCTGTCCAGGGTGATTCCTTCATGTCTCCCTAGTATGATTGTCTGCATTAATATCATGTCCTTCCTTTCTGTTTTGGTTTCTAGTGAGAAGTACTTTAGGTGCTATGTTCTCTGATCACACCATTTCCTCTTCATCATACACACACTTCAGGGTCCGAATGGAGAGATGATAAAATCAGCAAGCAAAGGGGGGTAGTATTGCTGGAACTGAATTCATCCTAAAGTCTTGACGCGTACCTCCATGAGGTGGACCTCATTTTTACAAAATATCACCAAGACTATACTGATATATAGACCGAGTTTTATATAACATATGTCATGGACAGGAGTAGGATAAAAATAAAAAGGACAGCTGGGTGTACAAGTCCCAGGATGAAAATGTGCCCAATCCTGGTAGGTGCACTGGTGCCAGAACTGGAAAAAAATGACAGTTTAGAATCATCAAGACACGGAAACATTCCTACAATGGAATTAGACCAGGCTCAAGGGGAGGATAGCCCCCTGTTGTTGAAGGAAGTAGCAGTATACAAAAACTGATGGGCCAGAAAAGAGCCTTAAAGATTGTACAGTGGACAAGTGAGAATAAGAAAAAAAATATGTATTGTTAATATTATGCAAGAAGCCAAGAATTTCCGGACAGAAGATATACAAAAAGATTAAGATATAATTTGGTGGAAAGGAAAATATTTGCACAAGAGAAAACTGTCAAAAGCTTCAAATGCAAATTTGTGTTCATTAATGCAACAGATTCATGGAAAACATTATATAGACCAAGAAAACTTGTGCCATTTAGAAAAAGCAACTGAGGAAGTGTGAAAATATAAAGAACAAAATATTGAAAGTTTTGAAATGTATTAAAACATAGATGGATGTGGGTATTGAAAGAGAGATCTGATATGGTGCATTATTTGTGCAAAGGAGAAAGCCAAATTAATTAATTTATTTTATTTATTTATTTTACATTTGTTAACTGAGAAATTCCGACTGGCCAGGTCCATTTCATTGGAGGTCCGGGGAGAAAAGCTCCGGCATCAAGTTATACAAATACAATACATCCAGCATAATACACAAAACAGGTTACATCATGTATGCTGAGCATAGTAATAACAAGAAATTAATAAAATACTCCAGGTAAAAGAAGATCTAGAACATAGGTAAAAGACAGTGTCAGTTACAGTACATCCAGCATAATACACAAAACAGGTTTTATCATGTATGCTGAGCATAGTAATATAACAACAAGAAATTAACACAACACTCCAGGTAAAAGAAGATCTAGAACATAGGTAAAAAGACAATGTCAGTTATACATTGGTAAGAGAAGAAAATATATCAAGTAAGATTTTACAGTTAAAAGTACCCTTTCAGATGACCAAGCTTACAGGGGATCAGAGATCCAGCATGTGATCAGAGAGGAGTTTGGGGAGTTAATAGCTGTATGGCTAGGGTTATGTGATACAAGGGCATAACCAGGTACTAAGAAGGTGCGATTTGAGGGAGTTTTTGAATATGGATGTGGAGGGGACAGTGGACACGGATAGGGGAAGAGAGTTCCAATTTCTGGCAATGGTGTGGGAGTAGAGCGCTTTCCCTGCATTATTGTTAGCCTTGGTGATGGAGAGGTAAGATTTTTCACTGGATCTTGGGTTTGCAGTATAGACGGTAAGTAGGTTGGATAATGTGGGGGGGTTTTCAGGATATTTGAGAATATTATAGGCTGTGCCCAGCTGGTAATACTTAAGTAGCTGTGGTAGCTCAAGCCATTTTAGTTCTTTTAGTGCAGCACAGTGATGGGTTCTATAGGTTGACTTAGTAGCAAACTTGGCTGTTTTATTGTAGCATGGTTCTAGTTTGTCTCGGTCACATTGTCTGATTTGGGTAAAGATTGGTGCTGCAAATTAATACAAAAAAGCAGCTGCAAAGATATGCTAAGAAAAATACAGGCAAAGCAGCACCCAGATATGAAAAATACAAAAAATAAGATTACAAAGGGGGAATGTAGAACAGAAGATTAGTAAGGCAGACGTTGAAAAAATAGAAGCTGAAGTTGTGGAATACATGCAAAGTGAAGGATTTAGTGTAGAAAGTTTAACACAGGTTATGTTATAGCATGATGGAAGAATGATTCTCCCAAGTAAGGGGAAGCAGAAGAAGCTGGAGACATCTGAAGAAGAAATATAGACATGGGAAAGAAAAAGAGATTTAATATGCTGCAATATTTATACAAAGGAGAAAGCAAAACTAATTATATACAAAAATAGCACCAAAGATATTTGAAGAAAAATACAGGCAAAGGGATCCAGATATGGAAAATTTTACAATACAAAAAAATGAGAGAACAAAGGGCAAAAGTGAAAAAAGAGGATTAGTAATGGAGAAGTTAAAGAAATAGACATTGAAGTTATGGATTAACTGCAAAGTAAAGGATTTAGTGTAGAAAATTAAACTCTGATAACATCACAGCATGATAGAATAATGAACCCCCAAGTTAAGAAAAAAACAGTGGAGCGGGAAGCATCTGATCAGTTGCCATATGAAGATACTTTGGAGCCTTCAGAAGGAAACCAGTACAAAAGTCAGTTGAAGTTGCACAACAAGGAAAGGAACAGGAACCTGTTACAACTCTGAAGCAGTCAATGTTGTGGAGTGCTAGGCCAGTGAGTTTCCATATGGAAGAGCAACGGCTGATGCAGAGTGAAGCTGAAGAGAATATGGCACCGGAAGATTTTCTGGAACTTTCTGTAGAATGGCCACAGAAAATGGAGAACAAACTATGTGCCCTTAATTTAGAAGAAAATGATCTAAGGGAAGAATTGATTGATTTAATAGAGATGGATAGATATATTAAGATCAATGAAAAAAGTAGACTACAGAAAGTCAGTAAGACCCAAAAAGTTAGAAGTTTGATAAAACAAATTAACACAGTAATCAAGACTGTTCATAGAAATGCATGTGATATAACAGAAGTAAATAGGAAATATTATTGGGCAGCTAAATTAATAACAGATAAAGCCTTAACACAAATACACAGAGCAGTAAAGGAAAGGAAGGGGAGAAATCAAATGCCATCATGGAAGTATCAAATAGGGAAAACTATAACACAATTAAGAAAAGAAGTGTCGCTGTTAGAAGAGTAGAGAAGAGGGAGCAGGTGAACAAAAATACTCAGAAAGGTAGACATGAATAAAGCAATGTGCAGCATCTTAACAGACCAGGATGTATCATACACTATTGCAAATAATAAACTAAAAATATCAGCAGAGGCAGAAAAAAGTTAGAAAATAAGAAAATAAATATAAAGCAAAAGTAAAAAAAATAACCAATTTATTGATGAGCTGAAAAAGTTTTGTAGAGAACTGGGAAACAAGTCAAAAGGAATTGAAACCCCACCAGAGAAGAAGAAATGGACACATTTTGGAGAAATATTTATGAAGATCCGGTGGAACATAAAAATGTTGAATGAATAGAAGAAGTAAAGTTATTCAAATGTAAGTATATGAAATGGGATGAAGCAATGGCCAGAGAAATCAAAACAAATTTATGAAAAGCTCCTAAATGGAAAACCACAAGCCCAGATGCAGTGGCTAAAAGTATTAACATCATTACATGAAGATTTAGCCATAAGTAAGAACTACTTATATGCGCACCCCGAACAGATGCTAACCTGGTTAACAACAGGAAAAACGATATTCCTCCTTAAGAGTGAACCTGGAAGATGTCTTAAAACCATAAGACCAATAATTTGCCTTCCAGTGATGTATAGAATATACACTGGAATTAATGTTGACAGAGTTTATAGTCATTTAGAAGAAAACTCAATCATGGCAATAGAACAAAAGGGTATCAAAAGAAAGTCATGTAGAACAAAGGATCATTTGTTAAAATCATAATGGAGAATTCTAAGAAGGGGAAGAATCTAAGTATGACACTGATGGACCACAAAAAAACATTTGACAGCATCCTTTGTTCATGGATAACAGTGCTTACAAATGTATAAGATACACCTTACATCGATCATTTACATACATACAAATATTTAAGGCATGGGCATTATTGCCCTTCAGACTTGCCAATATACCAAACACTTGTTCCCATAATAATTGTCCAGGCTATTAAAAAATATCTAAACTAGTACTTGCTTTAATGTAATTTGGTAGTCTGTTCCATGCATCAGATACTCTGTCCTACTCTGTCAGAGAACCAGTTAGTACAATTCTCATTCCTATAGAATCTTCTACACAGGTTGTCTGATAATTCTGTAGTAATTTTTGATAACCCCAAACATTCCCAGAGGTAGTTGTCTCTAAATGCCCCAAGTACCCGACTTAGATCTCCTCTTAGATGTCTGTAAGAGACACTCTACAAGTTCAGATATTGTAGTCTTTCATAATCACTTAAATTTTCACATCCATGGATGCCCTTGGTATATTTCCACTGTACCCTTCCCAGTTTACTCATGCTTGTTTTCTTATAGGGTTTCCATATTGTTATTCCACACTCAAGTTTGGGGCTAATGTAACTAATAAACAATGACTTCCTCATTTCTGATTTCCTAGATTTGTAAAATCTTTTTATTCAACCTATAGTTCTGTAACTATCATTAACCAATTGATTGACATGATTAGAAAAACTCATAGCTGAATCTACCCATATACCCAGGTCCTTAAATGAGTCTACAGTTTCAATCACTGTGTGCTATATATTACATATTCACCTTTCAGTTTATGTCTCCCAAATCTCATATGCTTGGTTTTTGATATATTTATCAGCATATTATTTTTCTGTGTCCAAATAGTCAGTTTAGTCAAGTTGTTTTGCAGACATGCCTTATCTGTAACACACGTAATCAGTTTACCCAATTTCAGGTAATCTGCATATAGACTGTAGAACACCTCAGATGAAAAAGGTCTGAAAGATACAGTCCAAACATGTAAGCACCTAGGGCAGAGCCCCATGGGACACCCAAACTGTAACCAAGGATTTCACCTGTCCAGTTGCTGTATGATACTTGCCATGTCCTATTTGTAAGCCATGAAGCTGTCCATCTTATCAAGTGTACATCAATACCTAATTGTACTAATTTATTGATCAGTGTTTTGTGTACGACTCTGTCAAATGCTGAAGTCAAATTTATATAAATTACATCACAGCACAATTTTTCATTCATAGCTGTTATATTTTGTTATAGAACATCATGTTACAGGTGGTAATAGATCTATTTTCAATATATGCATGCTAATATATGGTTTCAAGTCCCAACTTATCCAGTTCTGACAATAATTTATCTAATATTACCTTCTTCATTATTTTTCCACAACATGAAAGTATACTTAAGAGTCTGTGTGACTCTGGGTTTGTTCTACTCCCCTTTCCCTTAAAGACAGGTTTAATAAGCGCATGTCTCCAATCTTGAGGAATCGCCCCTTATTTATTTGACCTAGTGAATAATAGATATAAGGGTACCGTAACTTCTTGCTGAAGTTTTCTCAGGTCATTGTTACTAATTCCGTCTCCTCCCTGTGCTTTGTTTGGATCCAGTGTACGCCATTCTTTTTCAATATGATCTGATTTGATTCCAGTATCTGGGGTTACCTGGATGTCACTAAGACAACTTTTCACCCCTTTTCTAAAGCCAACTGTTTCACATAAGATCTTGTAAATGTATCTATAATCTGTTGTGTCTGAGAATAAATTTTAGAATCTGCACAGTTTATCAATGTTTGTGTCTTTACTCCTTCCACATCTTATGTCTCTATAAAAAAAGGTCTCCTGTTATGCTCAATATCTTTATATAAATTTTCTTCAAATTTTTCTTGAACTTGTCTTGTACTATGCTTAATCTATTTGTCCAGCTTGTTCATAGGATCATAGGAAGTTACTAGGCTATTGGCCCTCAGGCTCTTATAAACCTAGCCAAGAGTTTAGCCCGTGTTTAGACAAGTCACCACCCAAAGCCCCTGTGCAGCAGGCACACAGGTGGAATTCCAGTGGTATATTTTCTGTTTCCCATCCAATTATCCAGGATTGGCTTAAAAAGGGATAATGAGGTACTCTTCTTTATGTGGACAGGGAGTCTATTCCACAGATGGAGTCTCTGGGACACAAATCTGTCCCACCAATAAGTCCTATTGATGTCACAGACCAGATTGAGGTCGTGTGTGCTTGTTACTCGAGTGGAGCTTGACTTGTGGATATGTAGCAGTCCCATCAAGGTGGGTCCGAGATTGCTTTGTATGCCAGACAGAGGTCACCTCTGATGAGTCTATATGAAACTGAGTAGAGGGGCAGGGCTTTTAGCCTATCTGTGTAGGGTAGATGTTTGAGGCCCTGTTTTCTCCTGCTGAGTAACCTCTGTGGTCTCTCCAGCTGCATCATGTGCTTTGCAAGGTACATGCTGAAGGGGTCATTGTACTCAATAAATGGCCTTATAAGGGAAGAATACAGAGATGTTATGACCTCCTTGTCCCTGGATGAGATACTCTTACTTATGAAGTGGGCCATGTAAAAAGCTTTTCGTACAATGGCAGCAACATGGTGGTCAAAAGGACGGTTGCTATCCACCTGGGTGTCTAAATCCCTCACAACTGATTGCATGCTTAGGACATTGTTATTAATGTGATAATATGTGGGGACATCACTCTTCCCAAAGGGGTTGATGATGCATTTTTTGGCATTCAGTTTGAGGCCATGTTTCTGGCACCAGTCATATTTGTTTGGGTGAGACCCTGTTGAAGGGCATCCATATCACTTGGGGAATTGATGACTGCGCCCAGCTTGCAGTCATCTGCAAACTTGGTCGGCCATAGCCCACTGGTTTTGGTCTACACCTCATAGAAATAGATCTCTACTAACAGAGGCCCCAAGACCAATCCCTGGGGTATGCCAGTTGTTACGGGTCTACTGCTTGAGGTGGGTTCCCCTGTTTTGATAAGGTGGGTTCTGTCAGTGAGCCAGTGTTCTACCCATCTGGTAACATATGGATTGATGACTAGTTGAGAGAGTTTATCTATTATACCCAAGTGGGTAATATTGTTGAAGGCGTTAGCCAGGTCAAGGTAGGCGGTGTGCACTGTCTTCCCCTTGTCCATGACTTTGGTGACTGTTTTAAAAAAGTCGACCAGATTTAACAGACATGACCCTCCCCTTGACAAAGCCTAACTGTGTGGGTCGAGTGTTTGGAGGTTGCCAATGTCCCTGTTAATGAGGTCCATGATGATCCATTCCATGGCCTTGAAGATCAGGCTAGTTAGGCCGATGGTCTGTAATTTCCTGGATCAGTGGATGCTCCACCTTTGTGTAAAGGAATGACAGTACTGTCCTCCACTTGGCTGGGACAAAGCAGGTAGTCAAACTTTGGTTAAATAGGGTGCCTAATGGTGCTGCAAGTTCATGCCTGAGTTTATGTAGGATGCAGCCCTGGATGTTATTGGGTCCAATGGAAGCTGTATTTTTTTACCCTTGAGAGGGCAGTGATGACCTGTTCCCTAGAGATGAGAGGAGGAGGGCAGGTACTGGGGATGTTCCGATTTACTGATATGGGGGACAGAGGGGTGAAGTTTTCGCTGAATCTGTCAGCCAGTAAGTTGGCTATATCTACAGCATTTGTGTAGGTGGTGTCCTTGACCACCAGTTCTGAACAGATCTGGGTGCTTCCTTTGAGATTGCGGACATATGTGAAGAAAGCCTTATGACTGTCTGTAACAGATGTGGCCAATTTGGACTTTAAGTTGGCTTTAGGGGATTTCAGTAGTGGTCTTATTTGCTTGTTCAGGCTAAGGAGAGATTGCTTCCAATTGGGAAGCCACTCCTCCTTGGTCCTGGACAGCAATTTTTTTCCTTTTATTATATAGTTTATTTATTGCAGATGTCCACCAGACAGGTTTATTCTTCCTTGCGGAGGATGATTTTGTCCTGTCGGGTATTCTTGATTCCATGCATCTGTATAAATGCTCATATAGTACTTTCATGTAGATTTGGGCATTGGTGCCAGTTCCTACAGTGGGGGAGGGCGGTGTGAAGGTGTTTATACCATCCCTCAGAAGGTTGTAATCAGCTTTGGAGAATTTTTTTTTCTTTGACCCTAGCTAGAGAAGGTCAAGGGAGATGGTGACTTCAATAGTGACCACTTTATGGTCTGATCTTACCAAGGAGGATGATACTGTAGGGGTGCTGCAGTAGTTACTCATGTTGGTTAATATCAAGTCCAAGACATTATCACCTCTTGTGGGGGTATCAACTAGCTGTTCTAAGGCATTTGCATTGATAAAATTGAGGAATCTCTGGGCATTTGTGGTCTGGCATGAGTAGTTTTTCCAGGGTTGAATCCTGATAGATTTGAAGAGGTGGAGTGGGCATCTTGAGTCAAATTTGGGGGCCTGTAGTTAGCTATGATTTGAATAGGGGTCTTGTCAACAGTTAATTGCACCTGGAGTGTCTCCTGTGCATCATACTGTTTCACCAGCCTGGAGGTGTGTGCATCTTTGATAAAACTGAAACTCCACTTCCTTTGGCTTTGCTGCCCGCAGTTTGGGGTTTTCAGTTTTCAAAACTGTAGTTCGATCTCTCTTCCATTTGTCATATTGTTTGTCTCTCACCTTAATCAGATATCTTGTTCTTACTGAAATATATCTCCCCTGATGTTGTATGCCTAGATCCTGATGCTAAACATTTTTTGATTTTTTTTGCACTCAATTTCTCTTTCAAAACTTTCCATATTCCATCTGCAGTTTTTCCACTGAATACATCACTCCAGTTAGTTTGACATAGTGACTGTCTTGCTTCCATATAATCTGTAGTTAACCTTCAGTGCATTGGTTTAGATTTCAGTTTAGCAGAACTGTGTAGTAACAAATTAATCTTTATAACCCCATGATCACTGCAGATTAACATTGGTAAAACTTGACTTGAGGTAACAGTAATTTCTTTAGGAATACAAACCATGTCCAGTATGCTCCATCCCCTGATAGTTTTTTTTTACAATCTGAAGCAATTCTTGTTCCTGAATGTACGTTGTGAATAATTTCCTTACTAAAGTTGTTGAATCAATATTATGCTGGTGTGTTTTTGGTAAATTTAAGCCCCCCAGCTGTTATTATTCTTCCCTCCTGTGTTTCATGCAAGAAATTTATGAATTCCTCTAGATCATCTGCACTTGCCTTTGGTGGTCTATACACCCCAATTGGTATATGTTCCAGGGTTGTCTTTATTGTCTCAGTTGCACAGTCTATATAGTATTGGTGTTAACATTGAACATGTAAAAATCACAGTTCTCGTAACTATCTTTAATCCTTATCATAACACATCCACCTTATAGGTTCACTCGAACCCTTCACCTTGTGTTTGTAAGGCAAACACCTTAACCATTAGGCCACCCTCCCAACCCTATTATTTTTTGTTAGAATGTCTGTTACAGTAAAAACATTTTATACCCTGACAGAACTGGTTTCCAGTCATTGTTCTTTAACCATGTTTCACAAACAATAACAACATCAGTCTTCTGGGAACGTAGCAAATTTTCCAATAAAAAAAAACTTTATTATTAATGCTCCTAGCATTAACAACCATCAGAGATGCATCAAATGTTGCTATCTGCCTAATGCTAGTCAAATATTGCAAAATATCTGCTGCAAACATTCTCTTCCCTGATCTTGATAAATGCACACCATCATGTTTGAACACGTGTGGCCAAAACTAGGCTTGGATGCACTACACATTTCCATTTTGTAAAACAGGACATTTTTTCCATGTAGGTATTTACCAAAAAATCTTTTCATTCACAATGACCTGACTATTCTTGCTATAGGTGATTTGTGAAAAATAAATCCTAACACCAGTACAAGCTATACTATATAAGAGGGCTGTCATTTCCCTACTAACAGTCAGAGAATACTTGCGAATGACATCATTTGTACTGATATGAATAAAAACGGATCCATACTTCATTACAGTAAGGAGTTCCAAGGCTTGTCTCACATCTTCTATTTTTGCTCCTGGCAAGCATAACACTATTCAGTGTTCATTATATTCTCTGCATATGTAAGTATCAGTTCCTCTAATAATTGAATCTCCAATTACAAAAATATCTTTGCTGGCCAGCTCTCAAGAATCATCAGCTTCTAATACAGTAATGTCTGCTCTATCAATTGTTACAGAGGATAGTTCTTAATCACCATTAGTCTTATTCATTCCACTATTTTCACTGTGTATACTCATCCAGTTGGTATTGTAAATCCACAGCTTGAGCCATGTAGTCAACATCTGTTCTTCAATCCTTCAACATTCAATTTTGATTTCTTCCTTTTCACCTGCCCATTGCCTCTTTTTTTCTACCTTCTGTTTTGGAAAAATGATGCCTTTTTTTGTCTGTAGACTGACGATTTTCTGACAGAACAATATTATTCCCTGTAACCTGTGTGTTACATAACAAAGCAGTGTCCTTTTTAGTATGTATTCTCTTTCCTTTACAGTCATTAATCAGTTTCTTTTTCTTCCTTATTTGTTGAGAACTTCTTCCTTCCTTTCTTTTTTTGTTTCCTTCTAAACAAACCGGATCTTCAGATTGCTGAATACTTGCATCCAGAATTCCTAAGTTGTCAGGGGCATCATCTTGTTTCATAGGGGTTGAATGATTTTTGCAGACAATAGATGCATCATTTCCTAAATGTGTTCTATTTGTTCTATGGCTAACATTATTTATCTCACCAGTCCAGTCATTAATATATGAAGCATCAGTTCTCCAAGCCATGCCAATTGTACAAGTGCAATCATCATCAAGTCTATATTTACTTCTAACAATGGTAAACAAATCATCCAACTTTTGACACGAGGAACACAGATCACCAGTGTTATCAGCTGTTACCTTTAAATATGCATAGTATTTATTACATTGTACAAGATATTTGTGCATTAGCAAATCGTTAATTGCATAGTCATTTAAGGAATCCATATTCAGCTTCAAACAAATAAAATATTGTAAAAAAAAAAAAAAAAAAAAATAATCAAAATCAGTAACCACAGAATTCAAAACAGAACTTAAATCAACTTCTATGACAAAAAAAATCACACAAACAATATACAACTAATACTAAAGTACAGTAAAGTTGTTCTGACCGTGCAAGTTCTACAAGCCAGACAAAAGCTGTAATTCCTTTACATCGCACGCAAGGGCACTCATTAGCTTCTGCTCACTATTTCTCGCAGTTGCACTTCTTTTTAACAGTAAAGATCAATAAATCAGAGACCAAGGTTGGATTGTTTAGATATGCTCAGTATTTTTCTCTCTGCAGTCTGTGTGAAGTTATAGCTGTCTAGGCCCCTTGGGGTGTCTAGAGCTTGCCTGTCTAAAATCGATCACTAACAACCAACGGTGAAATTAAAGATAAAACACCAAAATATGAATCAAAGTAAATCTTGTTAACGAGCTATTCTTTCCTACCTACAAACAGTGAAAACATTTTAGTGACCACGAAATAGTGGCAAACCACTTTGCAGCTAAGCCATGATGAAGGACAAATTATTATCAAAATTCAAAGGAAGATACTCCAGTGTGACTTTCTCACCACTGCTCTTTTGCCTTGCCATTAAGCAGTCTACTTAATAGATTCCATCATGGCTACAATCTGGCTCCCAGAAAACAACAAAGTGTAAAGACTTCTTATCTTCTTTTTGATGATCATTTAGAACTCTATAGCTCATCAGATGAGGAAATAAACTGTAACTGCAAGTGGTCAAAACTTTCTCAGATGATATAAGAATGTCATTTACTCTTGATAAATGTCCAAAAGCAACCTTTAAAGCAGGAAAGCTGCATATAGGTGAATTTAAACCAAAAGATTTAAGGTTATTATACAATGAATGGCCATTAATATTCAAAAAGTAGCATGCTGATTGCTCAGCCCAACCAGTGTGCCCATTGCAAGTCCAGGCATATACCAATGGAAAAAGGTCCAGTTGCCCGGACTTTTTTTCCATTAATATATACCATAAAATTTTCATTTTATTTCCCTTAAAAAAAAAAAAAAAAAAAAAAAAAAACTTGCAAACCTAGACACTTGAAACCAATGAGAAAGACCGGACAGACAGTAATAAAAGAATAATTAGATACATTATGAAAAACTAGAGAAACATACCTGATTATCCTTTTATTGCCTATGTCAAGTCTTTCCATACCTTCAAAATGTACCAGTACTTTTTCTTTTCTTTTTTTTTTAAAGAAAGGCAGCAGAGATCTTCCTTTCTCCGTTGTTTCCTATATACAACACCCATCACACAGCACTGATGTACTGTGTAAGCATGGGAACAGAAGTCTCATACGCATGCGCAGTACATAAAAAAAGCAGCGGGATATCCTCTGAAAGCAGACCACCACCACAGAGCTGTCATATGTTTTAAGAAAACCAAGTTTTTTTTTTCTTAAATAATGTCATTGTATAATATCAATAACCGACTCATTGATGTGGTATATTGAAGATTTACCCACACTTGTCTTTAACCGTGGGTAAATCTTCAGTATACCACACAGACGTCTTCAGTTATTGCTATAATATTGGCAGCCCAGGATAGTGGACTATGCACACACTGGTTTACAGAGTTCATTGAAGATGTCAGAGAAACGGACCAATGTAGGTTTTATAAAACAGAATTGGAAACTATCATAGATCTTGTTGCCGGGTATGATACACTAATGGCAAAAGACCTGAATACTGAAAGGCATAATAATGTGGCTTGACTGTTGCCTTGGGGATTGTGCAAACATTATAATGTTGAAGTAGCTGAGAAGCATTGGAAGCATTAGCCACAAAACATTATAGAAAATGAGGAAGTTTATATCACATGGGATCACCCATTACTAACAATTCAAGAAAGAGATACGAGAAAAACATTTATAGTAGTCTAGGAAAAGAGACAAAAGTAGCATTGATCATTGAAATTGCAACACCCTGTGATTACAGTGTGTTAAGTACAGAGAGACATAAAGTCATAAAATACCAGGATTTGCAGGCAGAAACAATGGCAATGTGGAAAGAGGATACCAAAACAGTTCCAATAGTAGTAGGAGCAATGGGTCTCATAAAAAATAATTTACAGTCATGTTTATATATGTTACCAATACATTTAACTCTGTATGCATGGTAGAAGTCACTTTTGGGCACATTGCAGGTGCTGTGAAGAGGACTATTTGCTAACATCAAAGACTTGAAACAATACTAATATCATGAACTTTAATCCGACTTTGACTTGGCAATGGGGTCCATTTCCATCATGGTATTAGAAATTCAAATGTCTTGGAGAAATTAAAAATAATTACTTCCCTCTGCACTTTACCCATCTGCTCAATGTCCATAAACAAACTGTACAACAGAAGGAAAAATCTGTTGCAGAAAAGGATGAATTCCCAAGACTGGAAAAACTCCATTGTTAGCCTCATCAAATCCTTTAAAGTAAGCTACAAAAAAAAATTGCTGCAGATTCTAGAGACAAACACAAGGCATTCTATAGTTATGTGAAGAATCTACACTGCAATACTCAGATCTGCTCTGAGTTACAGCACAATGGCTATATATATATATATATATATATATATATATATATATATATATATATATACAGAACCAATATAACTGCGGTGGTGGTGCTGCGGTAGTGTTGTCGCCTCACAGTTAGACGTTGCCCGTTCGATTCTCTGTTAGAGCGTCTTCTGTGTGGCGACATGCGTGAATGGGCGTTCCTTCATTGAAGGTTGTGCATTAGGCCCGGCAAGCCAGTACGTAAAAATCTACTGCCAATCATTAGCAGACCGGAGTTCCGCTGTGGCAACCCCTAACCGGGAAAAGCCGAAAGACACAAACAAACAGTATACAGAACCAACTGATATTGCCAACATATTGGACGACAGGTTCAGTGTGAATTTTAGCCCCCCTTCAACCCCTAAAGGGCCTATCACAATACCTGAGGAATGCCAAGTCCCTATTATCACAGCTACTTAGGTAAGAAACGCACTGTCAAAAGCCAAGAATACAGCCTCCATGGGACCTGATAATATCCCTGGCTGTGATCTACTTGAATTACAAAGTGAACTGGCACCACACCTGAGTACCCTGTTCAATCACAGCCTAATTTCTGGCTTTGTTCCTACTGAATGGCGCACTGCTACAGTCATCCCACTCCACAAAGGGGGAGCGACTACAGACCCTGGGAACTTCCGCCCCATTAGTCTGATATGTAAGGCTATGGAGCGCACCATCATGAACCTTATAAATAAGGACATAGGGAATCTCCAAACTCTGGACCCCACGCAGTTTGGGTTTGTGAAAGGTAGATCATGCCTGCTCAACCTGATTGACTTCTTCGAGTCTGTCACTAGAGCTGTGGATGAGGCAAGGTAGTTCACACAGCCTACCTAGATCTTGCCAAGGCCTTTGACACCATCCTTCACTCAGGAATCATAGACTCACTAAACTAGGCATAAACCCGTATGTCATAAGATGGGTTGCCAGCTGGCTCACTGATAGAACTCACACTGTAAAAGTAGCAGACTCCAGTTCTGACTACCGACCAGTTACAACTGGTGTCCCACAGGGATTGGTCCTAGGTCCTCTCCTGTTTGGCATCTACTTCTCTGAAGTCCAAGCCAACACAAAGGGACTCTGGCTGACCAAGTTCGTAGATGATTGCAAACTGGGAGCCATTATTGATTCTCCAACTGATGTAGACATTCTACAAAAAGGCCTCACTGACAACAATGACTGGTGCCAGATCCATGGCCGTAAGCTGAATGCCAAAAAGTGCATTGTCATTCCCTTTGGGAAAAATTCGGTGCCCATGAACTACCACATAGGCGGTGGTCCACTAAACACCGAAGGTGTGATAAGAGACCTGGGGACACAAGTTGACAGCAACCTCTCCTTTGATAACCACATTGCCACTGTAGTCAGAAAGTCCTTCTGTGTGGCACATCTCATTACAAAAGGTTTCTCATCCAGGAAGAAAGAGGTCATAATCCCTCTGTACTCATCCCTCATTAGACGTGTTATAGAATACAATGCCCCATTTAGTATGTACTTTACTAGACACCTACAACAACTGGAAAGGCCACAAAAATACCTCACTAAGAGGATCTTGGGCCTTAGTCACATGCCCTAAGTGGACAGACTCAAAAAACTCCAGCTATACTATGTCTGTTATCGCCTACTTAGAGGCGATCTCTGCTTGACCTACAAAGCCATGTCTGACCCAGAGCTGCTAGATATGCTACACCTAAAGAAATCCCAATCCCTCCATGCCACATGCTCCAGGGACCTAAACCTCATTACCACAATAAACAGAACATGCTGGAGGGACAGGTTTCTAACCCAGAGACTTCCCATACTTTGGAACAAACTTCCCATTCACATCAAGCAGAGCACTTCACTGGGCCTCTTTAAGGAAATCTTGACCAGTGGATGGGCAATGGGAAGTTCACCCCGGGGATCACTTCAGTGGCCTTGCTTGACAGAGGCACTGGGAACTAACTTTGGGCGGCATGATGCCAGGGAATCTTCTTGGGCTAGGCTTATATAGGCTCCAGGCCCGTTAGCCTAGTACACACCTATGAACTTATGCATTGCTTCCAGAAGTGTGCACATTACTCAGGATGTTAACTGACTAGAACCTGGTAGAGAGGGAGCATTAGACTTCTTTGCCTCTAGAGTCTTATCACCCCGATCGTCATACCTTTACATTCTGTTCATTGATGCCATTGCTTTCATATTTTGCTTCTAAAGGTCAAGTGCAGGTGTGGTAAAAGAGCCCAGCTGTCCCTCATAACTAAAGCTGTATCATCTGCATACTGAATAAAAGCTTGTCACAATTGTTAGCATAAAGGCCAAACAAAAAGGTGTACACCCTCCTCCCCATGCTTCAAACCACTCTGAAACACTTCCTAGCTAAAATCTGGCTTTGTTCTTGCTCAAAACCAGGATAAACTGTATCTCTAAATGTGAACAAGTACCTTCTCATTCCTCATACCTCTTGACTCCCCCCTTTTCACTTACTTCCTTACTGCTATCCAATTCTCTTCCATGATTTTCTGTCTAAATGTACTTTAAGCCTGTTTTTCCCTAACTGCATACTGCAGTTCCTGTTTATATTGGACTAACTTACCCTTAATTTCTCTACAAACTGTAGAAAATGTATTTAAATGTTAAATGATTGTCCTATACCTTTTTAAATGATTGTCATATACCTTGTATAGATTCTTAACCAATGTTTTTATATAATGTCTAATTTGCTATAATAATTTAAACTGCAGATGCTTTTGCTTTGTTTCTGAAGATTGTACAAGTATCGTTCTTAAAATATTTTGTAGTAATTTGGAGCTTTTCTCCCTGGGCCTCTGCTGAAAATGGACTTCTACCCAGTCAGACTTTCTCTGGTATCAAATGTCAATAAATAAAAAGCAGCTTACAAATAGATCCCTTGGAACTCGTATATTGCTTGTACTTTCACTTGAGACTTCAAGACCCAAACTGACCCTGAAATTTTTAGATGGCTTAAACTAGTTGATAGTGGCTTTGCTCATGTAAGTGGATGACAGTCTGATAAGTTCTGAATTACTAATAGTATTAAAGTTTTTAGAGAGTACCAGAAATAGACTAGAAACCTAGTGTTTCTCTGACATATTCAGCCACTTTTGGTAGATCAGTACTTACTGAGAAGCCCTTTCTGAAGCCATGTTGGGTGTAGCTAATAATCTTTAGAGCTTTGATGTGGTTAGTCAGGTGCTGGCAAATAGTGTGTTTCACAAGATACCAATTTATCTAAAACTGAGCTCAGTAAACATACCCTATCACGTGGGGTAACCACTCTTCATCAGATCTCAAAAATACATAGTCAAGCACTCAGTTTAAATAGTAAAGCTAAATGCTAAATAAAATCAATTAACATCAAATTAAAATTAAAAGCATAAATGCATGAATTCAATAGTTACAAAATCACTGCAAAAACTCACTTAAAAGGATGTGCCTCTAAGGCAGGCTTAATACTTGCATAACTATTCAGACCTGGATAAATATGTGCACCTAACCTAAAAATCCACTTTAATTCAACAGATTCAAGATAATTATTAACATTAACCCCTCTTGGATTATTAAACACCAGTTGCAGCACCTTAAAGCTAAAACTATGTGCGCTAAATTCAACAATGTGCTTGGCCAAAGCATTCTGTATGTTAAAATTCTTAATGTCATAAAGATGGTTATAAATCCTGTCCCTCAACCTTCTAGACATTTTGCCCACATAGAAACATTTACAACAATTACAATTGGCAATATATACTAGGTTGCTACTATCACAAGTAGCATAAAATCTAGGAAGAAATTTTAAATCCAAAATAGGATGAAAAAAGGCTGTATTGCATTTATTGCTGTGCACATATTACAGCATCTGCATGGAAAAGTGCCAAAGCTTAGATTCTTATCTTGCTGAATACACTGCCTCACATCTCTACATAAAAGTTGTTTCAGATTTTAATTATTCTTATATATAAAACTTGGTACTTCTCCAACGATATCAACTGTAGTAGGATCTATAGTCAATATGTGCCAATTCCGTCTAATAATATCAACCATAACTGCATTATCATTGGCATATTTTTTTAAAAAACTAAGTTTCCTATCCCTAAAATGTCTGGTATAACTTGGGTAATTCAATGAGTGTAGAGGGCCATTTTTCGATGAATATACATGGCTGTTCATATTTGGATTCATCTCCTCTAACACATCCTTCTTGGCTCTGTCTAATACCATCTGAGTGTAGCTCCTATCTGCAAACAACTGCTCTAAAGTATTAATTTCATCATCCAACGTGGTTTAGTCTCTACAAATCCTCTTCATTCTATGCTATTGTTTCTTCACTATGTTAGGAAATATGAATCTAGGATGCATACTGCTAAATTCTAGCAGGTTATTTTATCAGCATGGTTTTCGAAGTAAACCAGTGCTGAGGACCCCTGAATCATCCCAATATACTGTGACATCTAGGAAGTCTATCTTCTGTGTGGATGATGTCATGGTAAACTTCAAAAAATCAGTCGTGGACTCCAGATATTTAATGAAATCCTGCAGACAATAAAGTTCACCATTCCACAACAGAAAAATGTCATCCACAAACTGTCTATATAAAAGGACATGTGGAAAATAAGTAAATTAAAAACATGCATATTCTCCCAATGATGTACCACTAAATTTGCATAGGAATTTGCACATGGGGTGCCCATGGCGACACCCTATTGTTGCAAATATATATTGTTGTCAAACATGAGCACATTGTTGGAGAGTACCATTTCGAATAATGTACAAATTAAAGTCATGTCATTATTACTTATGGAGTGTAGACTGTTTAGAATTTCTCTGACAGCATCCAAACCGTATTCGTTAGGTATAGAAGTGAAGAGAATTTTTACATCGTGTAACCAATAAACATTTATAAGAGGAAGAATCATTGCTATTCTTATATGCATCAATATCACTAAGAAACTGAGTAGTATCTTTTAAAATGGTTGGTATTTGCTTCACTTTTGGTCCTAGTTTCTGCTCTGTATAGATAGACATGGTTTCAGTTGCCCACCCACCTCCTGCAACTATAGACCTCATAGGGGATGGACGTACAAGCTTATGCACCTTTGGTAAGCCCTTAATGCAAGGAATAAGTGGATGTTCTATGTGTAGATAGCAATATAAGCTGTAGTCTATTTGTCTACACATCAAAAGGTCATAAAGATTATCATGAACCTGTCTGACAATATGCCTAAGGTGGGGAGCATCTATGCAAACATGTGTATCAGTATCTTGCAGTAACTCATACATTGCTTTAGTATAGTCTTTCCTATTCATGAGTACTATCCCCCCACCTTTATCTGCTGGTCTAATCACTATAGCTGTATTATTTTGCAAGGACCGTAAAGCTTCTTTCTCATCAGTAGTTAAATTAAAATAAGAGCAGTTGTGCTTAACATAAAATTGTTTGTAAATGTCCCTTTCACATGCTTTTACAAAACAATCCACATGAGGTAGCAACACAGGGGTATACAGACTTCTGTGTTTCAAGGAAATATCAGTTTGTTGATTTAAGTCTTTATCATGTAGCAGTTTCAAAGTAACATTGCACCCAAACATTTTTAAATCAGTGAGCCGGTCACTCACATTCGTACCTGCTGACGAAATAAAGGATAAACCCTTATTTAATAATGATGTCTCTGCCATACATAGTTCATGTTCCGATAGATTAAAAACCAGGTTATTAATCTCCTGGTTCTTCTGTTGGTGGTGTTGTTCTCTCCCGAGTACTTCCTCTTCTGATGACCCCGACTGTTGGACCTCGACTGAGACGTGGTGCGTGGCTTCAATGGTAAAAAAAGTTTCACATTAAAAGGTGGTAACAGTTTCGGTCTAGCCCCAGCTACAGTGTTTTGTAGGGCTTGCTGGTTAGGTGGAGGGGTTAACCCTTGCAGCATAACAGATGAAGATTCCAACTGTTGTGATGGAGCATTACTAGACACAATTGCTGGCTCTTTTATATTATTTACAGAAGGCATAGACATAGATTCAATGGACTTGGGCAACATATCGGTCTGTAAAGAGTCAGAAACAGATTCTGCATTCATTGTGGATGAGACATTGGTTACAATGTTTCTCGGCCACATAAAAACATTGCAGAGCCTAAAATCTTTAAAGTCTCATTGCAGTTTGTGCTGTTTTGTATGTTGCAACCTATTACGGTAAAGGGACACATTCATATAAGTGTTGACAAGTAAGTCTGTAAAAACTTCACCTTTAAAGTGACAGGAGAGATCTTTTTGTAACATTTCTACCTTCTTGGTTAATTCATCTTCAAGCGGGCGGAAATAATCAATTAACAACTTCATATATTTATGGCCCAGCTCAATGTTAAGCAGCTGCCAGCTTTTAAGAAATTCAGGATGAGCATCTCCATAGGTCAGCATACACAGTACTCTCATCCCTTTAGGAATAACATGGAAATGCAGGCTGGCTTCTAAATGCTGACGTTGCCAAATTAAATGCTTTGTTTTGCTCCTACTTTGAAGAAAGACCTCTCCTTCATTCTGAAGGGTATGGAAGGTTTAATTTTTGTTTTGGACCTCATCGACTTCAGTGAGGGCATCTAACATGTCAGAGTCCAAATGTTGGCTCTGTAGGGGGTTCATATTTCACTATTACAGGGTGCCTGAATGGTGTTGCTAGATTGATGCATGCCTTTTGGACCCTTGCAGGAAGTTCATTACAAAGTGCTGCAGTGACGTCTATCCTCTGCATACATATTATATACCTAGGTATTTGCTAGGGTGGAAACTTTGCAGGAGAAGGAATTTGGTTGCTTTCCCCTGCATGGGTGACTTGCTCTTAGTGGCTCCATTAGGGGACTCTGGTATTTGACCTGACTTGAATCTTTCTGTGGTTGCAGGCCATGGTGGTTACCATAAACTGAAAGGAGTCCTTTATTGTCTCCGTGGAGGACTGTGTTTACTGGGGTAGAGTATATTGCCTGGTGTCAACCTTTTCTGCCTGTCTGCAGAAAGGGCCTTAGATGTCAAACTTAGTGAGTGGTTGAGGATGCAGACGGTAGGTGGAAACATGAACACTTTTCTGTATATTGGTGGCCACCATTATCACTGTCCATTCAGCCACTTGTGGATATGATGGGTCAGTTATAGTTATCTTCTTGTAAGCCTTCTGCTAGTGGCATACCTCTGTCACTGGATATTAGAATGGTGGCTAGGGCTCACTAGTGTCAACATGAGCATACTCCTCCTTCATTCAAACCCATATCATTTTGATGGCTGATGCTTTATTGGTGACTTTTGGAGTCAACCTTGTTTCCTGTGTAAGGCAGGGGAAAATGACAGTCTTAAAAGGGGGCTTCACTTAAACATGCATAAGTTAAAGATGGTGTTCTTTCCTTTCAATCACGGCAATGGTAGTTTAGTGTAGAACCCCTCCTTCAGTCAGTCAGACTTTGAAGGCTTGATTTACCCTTTCATACAATTTTCTGAACCCCTCCAATAACATTTGATTTTGAAGATGTCTAGTGCACAGAAAACCACAATAAAAGACTAATATATTAGTGGCACCACTAGTTTAATGAAAGAGAGCACATATTTTACAACTCCGTTTCTAGAAGAAAAAAGTAAATATTACGTGGCAGAATTTTACAATACAATAAAGTTTTCAGATTTTACACTGTCTCTTTAATAATGTGCTTGTATTTTTCATCATTTTTGTCGGTAGTATCCACATTCCTACAAATTTTTGGCTGGGTGTACCAACTTTTCAAGGGACTTTGTACTATTTTCAATGTCTGTGGATTGAGAGGTATGGGACCAGATCTGCCAGGAATGAATATGTTATTCTACTGACAAACCTTTAAGTTGAATGCCAGTAGATTAAGATAATACTGCTGAAACAACTTTTGACAATAGTGAAATTTTTTCTTTCCTCCACTCTTGTGCAACCGCATCATAGCATACTTGGGTGTGGGGGTGACCCCCACATGAGGGTGCAAGGTGGGAGGATTGCCCCCTGTAAAAAATTTATTTAATCAATTTGTTTTGTTTCCAGTTTGTCTGTCATTTTAATTGTTGTAGATTGATCAAAACGATTCCCATTGACTGACATTTGCCACATAGAAGAATACAATCCTCCATTCTTCCCCTACTTCTGTTTTGTTCAGCAAGGCAAGTAGGACGTGACGATGGATGCAATTTCCCTTTCTGACACGGAAAGATTTATCTATGTTGTTCTGTACCTGTACCTGCTAAATTCAGAGAACAAAAACCAGAATTCATCCCTTTCACATGAAAATTGCTTGGTTTCAGATACCCACATTCATAGGTGTCTACCAGGCCCTGGAGCCTTTACAAACCTAGCCTATAGTATTACCCTGGCATTGTGCCACCCGACCATAGTTTCCAGTGCCTTTGTCGAGTAGAACCACTGGAGTGATCCCCGGGGTGAATTTTCTATTTCCCATCCACTCATCAAGATTTCTCTTGAAGAGGGCCAATGAGGTGCTCTGTTTGACATGTATGGGAAGTCTATTCAGTAGCATAGGCATTCTCTGTGTTATGAACCTGTCCCTCCAGCATGTTCTGTTGATTGTGGTAATGAGGTTGAGGTCTCTGGAGCGTGTGGTGCCGAGGGATTGGAATTTCTTTAGATGTAGCATTTCTAACAGAGCTGGGTCAGACACAGCTTTGTAAGTCAAGCAGAGATTGCCTCTAAGAAGGCGATATGAGACAGAGAATAGTTGGAATTTTTTGAGTCCGTCTATATAGGATAAGTGTTTAAGGTCTAGGATCCTCTTTGTGAGGTACTTTTGCAGCCTCTCCAGATGTTGCAGGTGTCTAGTGAGGTACATGCCAAATGGGGCATTGTACTCTATGATTATCCTAATGAGGGAAGAGCAGAGAGAAACAATGACTTCTTTCTTCCTGGATGCAAAACCCTTAGTAATGAGATGTGCAACATAGGAGTTTCTGACCATAGTGGCAGTGTGGTGGTCAAAAGAGAAGTTGCTGTCAACCTGTGTTCCCAGATCTCTTATAACGCGTTCTGTATTCAGTGGACTACCATCAATGTGGTAGTTCATGGGAACTGGGTTTTTCCCAAAGGGGATGATGACACATTTTTTGGCATTGAGCTTAAGGCCATGGTTCTGACACCAGTCGTTTGGTCTCAGTGAGGCTTTTCTATAGGATGTCAACATCACTTGGAGAGTTAATAATGGCTCCCAACTTGCAATCGTCTGCGAACTTTGTCACCCAGAGTCCCTTTGTGTTGGCCTGGACTTCTGCGAAGCAGATACCAAACAGGATAGAACCCAGGACCAATCCTTGTGGGGCTCCACTCGTGACCGGTCGGCAGTCTGACTTGGAGTCAGCTAGTTTCACACTGTGGGTTCTGTGAGCCAGTTTGCAACCCACCTAGTGATGTAGGGGTTGATGCCTAGCTTAGTGAGTTTTTCTATGATTCCTGAGTGGGGAATGGTATCAAAGGCCTTGGCCAGATCAAGGTAGGCTGTATGAACCACCTTGCCTTCATCCACAGCTCTGGTGACTGACTCAAAGAAGTCGACCAAGTTGAGCAGGCATAATCTACCTTTCACAAAACCAGACTGTGTGGGATCCAGTTTGAAGATTCCCTATATCCTTGTTTATTAGGTTCATAATGATGCGTTCCATAGCTTTGCATATCAGACTTGTCAGGCTAATGGGGCAATAGTTCCCAGGGTCTGTAATTGCTCCTCCATTGTGGAGAGGGATGACTATATGGCAGTGCACCATTTGGTAGGGACAAAGCCTGAGGTGAGGCTGTGATTGAACAGGGCACACAGGTGAGGTGCCAGTTCACTCTGTACTTCATATAGAACACAGCCAGGGATATTGTGACGTCCCATAGAAGCTGTATTCATGGCCTTGGACAGTGCTGTTTTAACCTGTGCATCAGTAATACTGGGTGATTGTAAATCTGCTGGTGTTGTGATTGGTCCTTTGGGGGCGGATAAAGTTGGCACTGAATCTGTCAGCCAGTATATTGGCAATATCTGTCTGATCGGTATAGGAGGTACCATTGTGCAGTAGCTCATAGCAAATCTGGGTATTGCCATAAAGGTTCTTTGCATAACTATAGAAAGCCTTGTGGTTGTTTTTACTATGTGCTGCAGTTTAGCTAGCTTTAGAGGATTTGATGAGGGATCTCAACTTTTTGTTGAGGCTGATAAGGGAGTTTTTCCAGTCTTGGGACTTCACCTTATTCTGCATCAGTTTCCTTCTTCTGTTGTAGAGTTTGTTTATGGCTGGGGACCACCAGATTGGCTTCCTTTTTTTCGAGGAGAGTGTCTTGGTTCTGTTGGGTATGGCGAGATCCATGCATCTGTGTACGTATTCATACAGTTCATTGGTATGTGATTCGGTAGTAATGCAACTATTCTCCATTTGCATGGGTGCCGTGAAGTTAGCCAACTCTGTTCTTAGGAGCCCAAAGTTAGCTTTGGAGAAGTTTTTCATAGTGGTTGCCTTTGCGGGGGGTGGGGGTGGCGTGTGGAAGGGATGTGGCTTTCCAAGGTGATTAGTTTGTGGTCTGATCTAACCAGGGAGGAGTCCACTATTGGAGTAAAGCAAAGGTTGCCCATGTTAGTAGTGACCAGGTCAAGGATGTTGCTACCTCTAGGGGGGGTAAGAACGAGCTGGTCCAGGGCACTGGAATTGATGAATTCCAGGAAGCGTTGGGCAAGTGTATTGGTACATGAGTAGTTTTCCAAGTTAATGGAGGGGTAGTTGAAGTCGCCTAATATGAGTGCGTTAGGTTGGACCCTAATATTCTCCAGGGTGCTTAGGAACGTGGACTGAGTTTCTTAGGACATGGTTGGGAACCTGTAACAGGCTACGACCTGAATTGCTGTACTACCCAATGTTAGCTGCACCTGATGTATCCCTGATGCATTATGCTGGGCTACCAGTCTGGAGGTGTGCACATCCTTTATGAATATGGAAACACCACTGCCTTTGGAGCTTCGGTCCAAGTTCTGGGGCTGAAAGGTGTGGAATGAGTTGTAGCTTGGTAGTGCAAGGGTGCTTTCTGCTGCCTTGAACCAGATCTTTGTTACAGCACAAATATCAATGTTCTCCATTTTAAGGAGTGCTTCAAGCGAGTGCATTTTGAGATTTGGACTTCTGGCGTTGAGCAGCATGACCCTCAGTTTGCGTTTGTTTGTAGCTGTTATGCTGGTAATTTGGTCTTTGGAATACTGCCTAAAAAAAGGCACTATAGGGGTGGCAAGAGCCTTAGCCAGTATCCGGAAGCAGAGGAGTCCTCCTCTGTCTTGTACCAAGATTAAATTATTAATGTACTTATGCTGTACACTTTTGTCTGCACTGGCCAATATGGAATCTCATTCAGTTTTTGTCCCTTCTGTAGCCAGCCTAATAGCACTAGGTATTTTGAGGAGTAAGTAGCACTTTCACTTAAAAAAAAAAAAACACATGCTGAGGTTGTTAAGAGAACATTGTCTAAGCCTCCCAGTCTAAAGGCTTAGACATTATAACACATAGCAAAACACCTGTCTTCACCCTTCACAGCCACAACCAGGACATATGCCTCCTAGACTCACAAGGGTGTAAACTGAAAGCTCTTACAGCTCATTGCGACTGCATTTAACCACAGTAATGTTTTAGTAGTAGGCGACTGTGTTGTCAGGCATACAGACGTCACCCTCACCAGGCTGGAAAAGACTAGGGAGACAGTTAGCTGTCTTTTTGGAGCCAGGTAAGGCATAGCAAGGATGTTTAGATCCCTCCATACTGACAAATACCCTTATGATCTGACAGTGGTCCACGCTGTGGTGAATGACATTAAGTGCTCCACCTAGAGGGACATGCAGAAGGGTATGATTGAGCTTGCTATGTATGTGTCTGTGGCAAGAAAGATCTTGACCTTGAGTGGCATTTGCTATCTATCAGAATAATGCAGACTTTGAAATACAAGACGATTGGCTTTAATAATTGGCTATGTTGGTGGTGTCAGTTTGGGGGATCCAGTATGTGTCAACTTGAAATGAGATGGCTGGGAAGCCTTCCTACTTTGCCAAAGATGGTGTGCACCACTCTTGGAAAGACCTTGATTCTGGCTAAAGAATTTACTGCCCTCATGGTGCCTTTTTAGGCAGAGTCCATTTGATGGACATTCTAGCCTAGTAAATTCTTATTTGGAACATTTTACTGTGGCTCCTCTCAATGCCAGGAATCATAGCAGAAAAAAAATGCCCAAACTTGAGACTCTCCTGCAACTTGAATGCATTCATATATGTGTAGTTACAGAGATGTGGTTTCAAAGCGATGAAAGCACACCCTTTATTCCTGGGTAGAGTACCTGTTACATCTTCTGACCTACTGGGCAGTTGTGCAGGAGTATCCATATTTGTGAAGGATATCATCACCTCTTCATGGAATCCTTGGATGACCACATTTGAACTTCGGGATGTCCAAATCACCATAAACAAGACTAATTACCATTTCAAAGCTAGTTAAAGAACACCCTCTTTATCCCCTTCTGAGCATAATTGGGGGAAATGCTTAAATCCCCATTAAATACAACACCTTTCTACTAGGGGACTTCAAATATCCATCAATAAGTTGTCTGACCCGAGTCCCTATCTGCACCAAATGTAATGAGAAATTTGAAAACGAAGCCTGTCTGGTAGAACACCTGAGTGGAAAGAAATTGCTTAATGCTTACAAGAGGTCTCATTTGTACCAACCTTAAGAGCGCATTTAAGCAAACTAGTAAAACACTTAAGGGGAACTATTAAGAATCTTAAAGGAGAATATGAACTTAAAATAACTGCAATGTATGGAGCCAGTCACAATAGTACTGCACACTAATACAAAGGAAATGACTAATATCCTAGCTAACAGATTTAGATCTGATGTTGTCCTTTTCATTCTTTTTCACTGTTGAGGTCTTCAGATCAGACCGGATCTGGCTTGGCCATATTTTTGAGACTTTAGGATCCCAGTCTCAAGCTCTTCTGTCTCCCATAATACATCATGCTTCTCTAACCTCCTCAGATCTCGTTTTCCACTGTTGTGCCAAGAAATGATCCAGAGTCTCGAGTTTTCATCTAAGACAAGTGATAGCTTTAAAAGTTAATATTTCCTGGAAATGTTTTCCTTAAGTCGTCAAGCTATTTAAGCTCCTTACTCTTAAGCTTTTCTATTTCCTTTTGAGTAGAATTGTCGAATAGCTATATTCTCCCTTCCTTCAAGAATTCGGCAGGTGTTGGGGACTGCTACCTCCCTTTTTCTTCTAGTGCTGTTGGCATTTCTTTCTCAAAAAAAAAAAAATAGTAGTAAATAGGCTGTTCTTTCTGTTTATTCAGCTATAGTGGTATAGGGTTAGTTGTGTTCAGCTACTTTCAGTAGTGTAAGTTTTTCTTTTGTGTAGAAAGTTGTTAAAGTGCTTAAAGTTGTTGAAGTTGTTCTTAAAAGATGTCTGACAGACAGACATCAAGAGATGCACTTCTTGTGAGCACAAAATCCCAGATTCGGATGCCCACAAGAAGTGCATTTGTTGCTGGGAGAGTCTGTCATTTGGAAGCAGATTGCCAAATCTGTGTGACCTTTAACCCAAGTGTCCTTACTCAGGAGAGATAAGCTGATACTTCAGGGACTGTTGCCTTCCTGTTGGGCTCAAACCCCAGTGAAGCCTACTAGTTTCAAAGAATTTGAGCAGCAAGCCCTCTCAGCCTCCACAGAGGGTTCGTCAGGAAGCAAAGAAAAAAGACCCAGGTTGTCGGATCCAACAACTCCAGATCCAACCCAAGCAAGACATTTTTTGGATCCGAAAGTTCCTTTGGATCTGAACAAATCTAGGCCTTTTCCAGATCCAAAATCCTCATCGGATCCAAGCAGAACAAAACCTGTTTTGGATCAGACAAGTCCTGTATGCATATCTGGTTCCTCCACTCTGAGCAGGACAACTTTGGATCCTAAGGCTTCAGATCCAAATGTTCAGAGCTGTACTCCAGTTCTACTCTCTAAACTGGTGTCTCCAGTTCCTCCACCTCTGATATTGAGAACTCCCTCCAAGTCTAGGCACCCTTCCATGGCCTCTTCCTGCAGGTCTTCTCAGAATTTTTATGATGCTGATATGGACAGAATAATGCGGAGGTTACTCAAGGGGGGGGGGTCTGCTTTCTCTTTTCCATCTTGGATCTGTGAGCACTCCGGTACTTACGTTATAGTCTCCTTTTTCGACTCCCGGTTTCAGAAACCCAAGATCTGGGAATCCCAAGAGAGTCTGTCGGATTAAAGGAAGCTCCCTTCCTCAATTTCTACTATGTCCCTGATCAGCTCTGTTTCACATTTGTTGGATCAGAGATCCGAGACTTCATTGCCAACGCTGGAGGGATGGCTTCAGTTCTGACCTTGTCGGGACCCTTCCCTTCCCCTTGGGGCTTCAGCCCTTGACAGTTCATGTCTGATTCTGCCTGCAAGTCTCAGATCCAGTATGGGCTCTGCTCTGCCCTCCTTTGGCTGCAGGAGAGGAAGATGTTGGTCTCTCTGGGTCAATTGGCTGTCCAGGTCACAGAAAAGGCCTTCTCTAGAATCAGAGAAACATCTCAGTTCTGGAATCCTTCTCATCCTTCATAGGTTGATACTAGGCTATCTGCCCTAGGGCATTTACAAGCCTAGCCAGAGTGTGTTTGGCTTTCGCCACCCTTCTTAGATTAGTTGACTGTGCCTCTGTATAGTAGGTCACAGAAGATGGCCCATTTAAGGTTAGTTTACAGTGCCTCTGTCTAGCAGTGACACAGAAGAGATCCCAGGGGTAAATTTACGATCTCCCATCCAAACGTCAAGATTTTTCTTGAAGAGGGTCATTGAGGGGCTCTGTCTGACATGGATTGGGATTTTGTTCCAGAGTGAGGGGAGCCTCTGGCATATGAATCTGTCCCTCCAGCATGTTCTATTTATTTCTGTGCTGAGGTTTAAGTCACTGGAGCGTGTAGTTCTGATGGATTTGGATTTCTTGAGGTGGAACATGTCCATTAATTCTGGGTTAGACATGGCTTTATACGTCAGGCACAGATCAACTCTGAGTAGGCGGTAAGCAACTGAGTAGAGCTGGAGTTTCTTTAGCCTAACTGCGTAGGGCATCTGTTTGAGTCCCTTGATCCTTTTGGTGAGGTACTTTTGGGGTCTTTCTAGTTGTAGCAGGTGTCGGGTAAGGTACATCCCAAATGGGGCATTGTATTCAATTATGGGCCTGATGAGTGATGAGTAGAGGGGCACAATGACCTGTCTTGATCTAGATGTGAACCCCTTCATGATAAGGTGGGCTATATAGAATGTCTTTCTAACCACTTTGGCAATGTGATTGTCAAAGGAGAGATTGCAATCTACTTGGGTCCCCAAATCCCTAATTACTTCTTCCGTACTTAATGGATTACCACCTATGTGGTAATTTGTGGGCACTTTGTTTTCCCAAAGTGGATGACTATGCACTTTTTGGCATTTAGTTTTAGGTCATGGCTGTGGCACCAGTTATCCGTCTCTGTGAGACCTTTTTGGAGGATGCTTGTGTCAGCCGGTGAGTCGATTATGGCCGCCAGTTTGCAGTCATCTGCAAACTTTGTCAGCCATAGTCCTCCTTTGTTAGCCTGTACCTCAGAGAAATATATACCGAACAAGAGAAGTCCCAGGACTGAGCTTTGTGGGACGCCACTTGTAACTGGTTTAGAGTCTGACATGGCACCTGCAATTCTGACCATGTGGGTTCTATCCCTAAGCCAGTTTGCAACCCATCTTGTGACATAGGGGTTGATAATTAAGTTGGTGAGCTTATTTATGATGCCTGAGTGGGGTATTGAGTCGAAGGCTTTTGCAAGGTCAAGGTAGGCTGTGTGGACTACCTTCCCTTCGTCTATGGCCTTGGTGACTGTTTCAAAGAAATTGACCAGGTTCAAGAGGCAAGATCTGCCCTTAACAAAGCCGAATTGGGTAGGATCCAGTGTTTGGAGGTTCCCAATGTCTTTGTTTATGAGTTCCATGATGATACGCTCCATAGCTTTGCAGACCAGGCTAGTCAGGCTTATAGGGCGATAGTTTCCGGGGTCCGTTGTGGCACCACCTTTATGGAGTGGGACCACTGTTGCTGTACGCCATTCTTTGGGTACATATCCTGTTGTAAGGCTGAGACTGAACAGTGATTTTAAGTGAGGGTTCAGTTCTTCTTGGAGCTCATGTAAAACGCAGCCCGGGACACCGTCCGGTCCCATTGATGCTATGTTTTTTGCTTTGGAGAGGGCAGCTCTCACCTGTGCATCTGTGATGTCAGGGAGGCTACACTCTGTTGGGATAGTCATTTGCTGATTTGGGGGGGAGGGGGGGAGAAGTTTGCACTGAACCTGTCTGCCAGGATGTTGGCATCTGGTATAAGCATTGAGCCCATACATCTTGCCATTGGTCAACCTTCCCAGTTAAGTCTCCAGACTGTTTCCCAGCAAGGGGTCTCCCTTTCTTCTGATACTTCCCCTGAACATCCCACAGAGGAGGTCCCTCCTAAGAAAAAGTGCAAGAGGTGGCACTTAGACTCCTTGGAGTCTTTGGGTGAGGACACAGATTTCAATGAAGGAGAAGGATCCCCCCAATCACCACCTGACAATTTTGGACACATCCTTGAGCTCCTGAAGCAAAAAGATGGTTGGTCTTCAAAAATCCTTCTTCCGATGAGTCTGTGTGTCTAGAGGCTTTTGGGGTGGGCCCATCTAAGTCCTGTGTGACTCCCCCCCACCCCTTTCCACGATGGACGAACTCGTTGATTTAGTTTGCCGCTGGGCTTGGAAGGAGTGGGAAGCAGTTGAGCCGGTCCCAAAACATCCAGACAAGTTCCTTAGTCCACCTGACAACTGCATACATTGGAGTAAAGGTGTCCCAGTTGATGCCATTGTTGTGCCAGCAACCACAAAAAAGGAGCTGGCTGAACAAAGCACCTCTGTTCATCTTCCAAACAAGGAGTCTCAGGTGCTGTACAGACATGGAAAGCTCATTTAAGCCTCAGCCACCTTTGCACTGAGAGCACTGAACTACTTGGCACATTTTACACGTTTGCAGAGAGATTTGGTCAAAGAATTAACCACCTCTCTCAAAGAGATCTTGTCTGATGAGGACCTTAAAAAGGTTTCTCCCCATTTGTCGACTGTTTCTTCCCTTGCAAATTCCTCGATGAGGCTGATTTCACACTCGGCAAAAGGCTGCTCTCGGGCAGCTGGTGCAGGCATAACCATAAGGAGACATGCCTGGATAAGACATTTAGATTTTGTGGAATCCTTCAAGGCATCTTTCATTAATTTTATGGTTCCACTTTGGACTGTCTGTTAAAGAAATGCTTGAATGCTGTGAGAAAGATGGAAGGATCTTTTCTGCCATGGGTATTAAGTTTTCTACCCCCAGAGAATCTTCTCAAGGAATCAAAGAGGTGGGAAGAAGACTTTGTTCAGGAAATCTTGAGGGCCTTTCCAAGTCCTGTACAAGGATGCTTCCTCCAGAGGCAGAGGCAGAGGAGGAGGAGGAGGTTTCAATGGTAGACTCCACCCTAGAGGCGGGGGGGGGGGGGGTGTCCACAGAATCAAGGTTTTAGGGAACCCTTTCCCAAAGACCCTGTCAGTGCTCCTGAAGCCCTGCCCAACTGCCCGTCTCTGGAGGCAGTCAGGGGTCATTTATCACTGCACCCAGTTGCCTGGACAAAGATCACAAAAAATGTCTGGGTGTTAAAAATAATAACCAGAGGTTACTACATTCCCTTTTCTCCTTCACCTCCAAGTCCCAGGAGGATACTGCCCGACATGACATTCAAGAAGTTCAAAAACTTCCAGAAAACAAGAGTCATCCAAGAGGTGCTGACTGAACAAATAGGCTATGGAATTTATTCATTCATGCTTCTTTTTGATGCCAAAGAAAACAGGAGACCTAAGATCAATACTATATCTCAGCAACCTAAACCTATATGTCAAGACGTCGAAGTTCCGAATGGTTATGGTTCAATTCATTCTGACTCTTCTACGCAAGGACGATTGGATGTGCTGCATAGATCTCCAGGATGCATATTTATCATATCAAAATGAAGAAATGCTCCATGAGGCTCCTGCACTTTTAGCTGGGGGGCAATCATTACCAATTCAGAGCACTGCCTTCTGGACTCACCACAACCCCCCCCCCGGGGTGTTTACCAAATGTATGGCACTTCTCGCAGCTTTCCTGAGGCTAAAAGGATTCCAGGTGTTTCCATACTTGGACATTTAGCTCCTTACTTCATCAACAAGGCATCAACTGATTCAAACCAAGGAACACCTAGTCCACATCTTCAGTTCTCTGGGAATTTCAGTAAATCTAGTGAAATCAATCCTGACTCCTGTGCAGAATCTCACATTCATAGGAACACAACTGAACACTTCAGCACAAATAGCTTAGTTACCTCTGCATCACATAAGTTTTCTCAGACATCAAGTGCAGGACTTATTAAACCATCCAGCACCACCAGCAAAGTTAGTCCTCGGAGCACTAAGATTTGTGTCAGTGGCCAACATGTGATTGGTCTGGTATATAAACAAACAAGGAGTAACCCGATCTTACCCATTATGCAGCGAGGTCATGAGGGTGTGGGAATGGGCACCCTCTCCAAATCACGTTCTAATTTCAATGCACATTCCCAGGGACACCAACAAATTAGCAAACAGGTTCTGCAGTTCTATTCTGACTCCACATGAGTGGTCCCTCAGTCAGTCAGTAGTGAACAAGATTTTCAGCCATTGGGGCCAGCTGTGCTGCGACCTTTTCACTTCTCCCCTAAACAACAAATGCAACAAGCACTTCTCTCTGATCTCACCGAAGGGATGCTGTAGCTCACGATTGGCCCCCAGGCCTCCATTATGCTTACCCCCCTCTACCCTTGATTCCGAGATTTCTACAAAAAGCCAGCAGGCTGAAAAGCATAGTTATCCTCATTGCCCCTTTCTTGCCTCGTAAGGTGTGGTTCCCCTTCCTCTGGTTTCACCTCACGTATCCCTATACCAAATCCCAGTCAGGACCTTATTTCTCACCCATCAGAACGTCATCAGCCCAATATGCACAGACTAACCGCATAGTTTCTCCACTTCTAGTGATTGTACAAATGTCCAGGCTAGCTTCCCCAGTACACAACATAATCTTGGCCTCTCAGAAGACTTCCACACAAAAGCTCTATAACAGTAAGTGGAAAAGATTTTCAATTTGGGTGTCAGAGGAGAATATTGACCCATTTTCAGCTCTGACGTCAGCTATTCTCTTTTTTCTGAGTTCACTTTATCGTGAAGGCACCAGTTTTTGTACTATAAAGTTACAGCTAGCTGCCATTTCTAATTTTCATTCAGGGATAGGATCTTCTACTATTTCTTCATCAAGATTATGCAAGGCTTTCTTGTGAGGTATCTTTTTATTAAGACCACCAGTAAAAGATCCTTTTCCACCTTGGGATCTTACTGTTGTACTTCAAGGTCTCACTCAAAAGCCATTCAAACCAGCTGACAGTTGTGACTTGAAATTTCTTTCCTGGAAGACAGTATTTTTGGTAGCCATCACTTCAGCCAAAAGAGTATCTCAATTGTGAGCCGTTTTAGCCCTTACATTATTTTTCATAAAGACAGAGTTTCCTTAAGAACCAACCCTTAATTTATGCCTAAAGCAGCAACAGAATCCAACAATAACCAGTCACTTCACTTATCAGTTTTCTTTCCAAATTTTTCAAACAGAGGAGAGTATATGTTGCATCTTCTTGCTGTTCATAGACAGTTGTGTTTCTGTCTGCACAGGACAAAAAAAGCACAGAAAATCCGATTAACTCTATATCTTTTTCAGCAGTATCCAAGATCACCTTTGCTAAATGGATAACTAATTGCATTTCTACTGTTTATTACTGAAAAGATGTTCAATTACCTCATCCACCTAAAGCTCACTCTACAAGATCCATGGCCACTTCATCAGCCTTTTTCTGCCAGGGCTTCAATTGATGAGATGTGCTGCGGCCACTTGGTCTAAGACTTCTACATTTGTCTCACATTATAAATTGGACATTGTCTCCAGAAGCAGGGCATCCTTCGGCTTGACAGTGCTCTGATATATCCTTCCTTAGGGGCAACCCATGAGTTACGTAACTGGGGACTCTGACCCAGTAGTGAGGAAGAATGAAAAGGACAACATCAGATATAGAAGTTATGTGCTTACCATAACTTAGCATCTGTGTTGTTCATTTTCATTCTTTCTCACTTCTCTCTCAACCATCCCCCAGCCTAGGTTTCTTCTTGAAGTTACCTGGAGGGTTTTGGGACCCATAGGTTCATGGTTTGGGCCCCAGATTCTTTGGTCTGTTCTGTTTCTTTCTTCTGGAATGTATCCTATTTCATAAGGCAGCAAACTCGATCTGTGGGGTTAGAGAAGGTATGATGTATTATGAGAGAGGGAGGAGCTCGAGACTCTGATTCAAAGTCTTGAAAATACATCCGAGTCTGATCCAAACACCCAACAGTGAGGAAGAATGAAAATGGATAACACATATGCCAAGTTATGGTATGTACATTTGTAACTTCTATTTATAGCTGTTTCACAGATCCCACAATCCCAGCTATCGGTTGTAGTTACTGTGGAACAAGTCCTCTCATCCCTTTCAAAAGCTACCACCACTTAGTGCATAGGTCCTGATAATGTACAAGTATGTCTGATTATCAGTGCCAAGTGTGGCCTAGCTGAACTCCTACTGCACCTCTTTCATCAGCCTCTCCACTAGTTACATTTCAGAAGCCTAGTAAGCAGCCATTGTAATGCCTACATAAGGGTGACTCCATCACAGACTGTGGTAGCTATCGGCCTATTAGTCTCACTAGTCTTGTATGTAAAGCTATGTAGCATATTATCTCAGACCATATTGATCCGGACATTGAAAATCTCTTTCCCTGGACCCTCATCAGTTCAGTTTTGTCAAAGGAAGGTTCTGCCTGTTTAACCTCATTAATTTCTTTGGAAAGTAACTGAGGCATTGGATAGCTGTTATGCAGTACATACTGCATGGACTGGCCAAGTGCTTTGACAGTATTCCCCATGCAGTAAAGTACTGACAGGCTTGTAAATCTGAATATAAATCTTTCTGTTGTGTGGTGGATAGTTAACTGTCTGACAGAGCATGTGTCATTAGAGTTGCCAGTGCCATTTCTGCGAGCTAAAAAAGTTGCCAGTGGTGTACCAGAGGTCACTGTTGAGCCCTCAGCTATTTGGGATCAATTGGTCAGACTTTCATGACAAAACTGATTAGCCTATGTTTATCTAAGTTTGCAGACAACTGTAAATTTGGTGTCATTTAATCTTCCACTGACCCACAGTTGCTCTAACTTGGATTAGACCATGTTAACAATTGTTAAAAGCACAGTAGTCTCAAATTAAATGTGAAAATATATAAAAAGTTAATTTTGGTAAACAGTATTTTTAGATACCATATAGGTGATGGACGCCTCCATTCAGACACTGTTCATAGGATCATAGGAGGTTACTAGTCTAATGGCCCTGGGACCCTTACAACCCTAGTCAAGAGTTTATCCCCAAAAAAGAAACCTCAGTCAGCACCTGTCACCTCCGTCAATGAGGGACAAAGGTGGAACCCCTGGGACAAATTTATGGTTTCCCATCCACTCATCAAGATTGCATTTGAAGAGGGTCAGTGGGGTACTCTGACATGTATGGGAAGTCTATTCCAGAGAAGGGGCAGCCTCTGGGCGACAAACCTGTCTCTCCAGCAGGTTTTGTTGATGTTGCATATTAGATTTAGGCCTATCAAGCGGGTAATGTGCAAGGTGTTAGACTTATGGATATGGAGCATGTCTAGTAGGGCAGGGTCTGATATTGCCTTGTAGACAAGACACAAATCACCTCTGAGCAATCTGTATGAGACTAAGCAGAGTGACAGTGATTTAAGCCTGTCCACATAGGATAGGTGTTGGAGGCCATGGATTCTCTTTGCGAGGTATTTCTGTGGTCTTTCCAGTTGGTGCAGGTGTTTTGAGAGGTACATACCAAACGGAGCATTATATTTAATCACAGGTCTGCTGTCAGAGGTGGCAGCACCTATTTTGACCTTGTGGGTCCCATCTGTGAGCCAGTTGGCCACCCCTCCTGACTAGATAGGAATTAACACCAAGTTGCTTTTTGATGATGCCCGAGTGGGGGATTGTGTCAAAGGCCTTGGCCAGGTCAGTGTAAGCTGTATGTACTGACTTTTCTTCATCCAGAGCCTTGGTGACAGTCTCAAAGAAGTCAACTAGCTTAAATAGGCAAGATCTTTCCTGACAAATCCGAATTGGTTGGGGTCGAGTGCTTGGAGATTGCCTATGTCCTTGCTTATAAGATCCATAATAATATGCTCCAGGACTTTACAGATCAGACTTGTCAAGCTGATGGGGCGATAGTTTCCTGGGTCAGTAGTGGCACCACCTTTGTGCAAAAGGATGATGATGGCAGTTCTCCACTCTGCTGGAATAGAGCCTGTAGTTAGGCTGTAGTTGAATAGGGTGCTCAATGGCAAAGCTAGTTCTTGCTGGAGATGGTGCAGAATACAGCCTGGAATACTGTCAGGTCCCATGGAAGCTGTGTTTTTTGCCTTGGATAGGGCCTTTAACACATGATCTACAGAGATGTGAGGTATGGGATAAGTATTGGAGATGTCAACTGGGCCTTTGGGGGGGGGCGATAAGGGGGTGATCAGCCAGCAGGTTGGCTAATTCAGCAGGATCAGTCTAAGTGGTATAATTAAGTACTAGTTTGGAACAAACTTGGACTTTGCCATGGAGGTTCCTAACATAACTGAAGAAGGACTTGTGGTTTCCCTTTGTTTTGGAGGCTAGTTTCAACTCATAATTGGCTTTGGAGGTTTTCACTAGTGATCTAATTTGTTTGTTGAGGCAGAGGAGGGAGTTTTCCGATTTGGAATTGGTTCCTTATTACCCTTGAACAGCAGTTTCTTCCTTTTGTTGTAAAGCCTGTTGATAGAGGATGTCCACCAGACAGGTTTGTGTTTCCTTGAGGAGTAGATTGTACTTCTGTTGGGTATGGCTGAGTCCATGCAGTTGTACAGGTGCTTGTATACTGCACTGGTGTACTGTTCAGCATAGTTGTCTGCATCATCTGAGTGGATGGTGTGAAGCTGCTGATACCCTCCCTTAGGAGGTTGTAGTCAGCTTTTAGAAGTTTTTTAGCCTGGATATGGTTGGGGAGGGGTTAGGTGGGATAGAAACTTCAAATGAGACAGACCGATGATTTGATCTCACCAGGGAAGAACATACTATGGGAGTGGTGCAGCAGTCACCCATGTTGATGAGAACCAAGTCCAGTATGTTATCTCCCCTTGTGGGGATAAGACTAGCTGATCTAGTGCGTTAGAATTGATGAAGTCAAGGAATCGTTGGGTAAGTGCATTAATGCAGGAATAATTCACCCAGTCTATGGTGGGGTAGTTGAAGTCACCAAGGATCAGGGTGTTAGGGGGTACCTTGATGGAGTCAAGTAGGTCCAGGTAGGAGGTGTGGTTGTCCTGAGACATGGAGGGGGTCTATAGCTGGCTATAACTTGGGTGGGTGTCTTGCTGTCAGTTGTACCTGGAGTAATTCCAGTGTGTCGTGTTGGTAAACCAGTCTGGAGGTGTGCCTGTCCTTAATGAAGATAGACTGCACCACCCTTAGTCTGTCTGACCTCATTTTGGGGTCGGATAGTGTGGAATGAGGTATAGCCTGGTAAGGCAGGGGTGCTGTCTGCAACCTGAACCTAGTTTCTGTGACTGCACAGATATTGGCATCTTCCAGTGTGAGGAGAGCCTCCAGTGAGTGCATTTTCAGATTAAGGCTCCTAGTATTGAGCAACATGACCTTCAGTTTGCTTTTTGACAGATCTTTCATGTTGGAAGATTTGTCTTTGGGACATGGCCTAAAAAGGCACAATGGGGGAGGCAAGAGTGTTGGCCAAGATACAGAACCCTAGGGGTGACAGGTGGAAGCCATCTCTGGCAAAGCATCATGGCCTGTCAACCATGTCATCCCAGGCAGACAAGTACTGGATCCTCTTAAAAAGACACCAGAAACTAAGCCAGTTATTGAAGTCAAACATTTCTTTTTTGGTATTGTGGCATCATTCTTGGTGAAGGTAGGATGCTGCTTAGGGCTAGAGTCATACTTGCCTGGAGCACATACTCTGAGAGCTCAATCATGTCTCTCTTCATATAGTCCAGGCAGATACATCTCCAGTCTTTCACACCAACATGGACAATGACAGAGTCATACTTTTGTACCTGTTGTGGAGAGACTTTGAGTGCATGTGTGATGTGGTGGATTCTAGCACCTGGCAAACAGCTGACCATGACCTTCTCTTTGCTGAGCCTGGTGAGGGGGACATCGGTGTGTCTCACCATCAAGTCACCAATGACTAGTATGTTTGGTTTATTGTTGTGCCTTAGGGGCTGCGTTGGGTTATTGTTTTGCCTAATGGGTTGTGTTTGTGAGACACTGGTGTGTTGACTACTGTGTGTGATGTGATTGGTGGTGGTGTGTGTGGAATGTTTGTGAGTGTGTTTTGGGGGTCTGTGTTGTTTAGGTAAGTTTTTGTTGAGGACCCCTGCATAGGTGGGTGTGTGGCTCTGTGATGTGGGTGGTGTGGTGCCTGCACTGGCAATCTTCTCTTTGTCAGGAGTACTGACTGTGGTGTGAGAGAGCATGGATTCCAGCTTACTGATGTAGATGCATCTCTCGCAAGTAGAAGAATTATGTGCTAGGAGAAGGGGACTGTCCGTGAACATAAGACAGTTGGTACACTGTCAAAGTATGCCCATGATTTCTGTTGATAATTCCTTATTGTTTGACCATAATGTGGAAGCAATGCTTCAAAAAGCCTTCTGTCTGGCTTGTCTAATTTCCAGAGGCATCTCACTAGATCTGGAGATGACTTAATTACCCTTTATTTGTATCTCATCGCACCCATTATTGAATACTATACACCTTTTGACATGTTATTTGCCTAAACGTATCAACTTGACAGACATCAGACTCAGAGATTCATAACTAAATAAGGTCAGTGGCCTTAAAAATCGTAGTTATTAGAACAGACTGGTAATCCTTGTCTCAGTGCTCACTCTCTTATGGATTCCACCGGAGGAGTTCTGTGCCTAGCCTTTTGACCCTGAAAGATCCAATCCTCTTTGACCTCCTATTCCTTCACAGAACAAAGGGTGCCTCAGATACCTTGTTAAAGCAACTAAACCTTCATCAACAATTATATAAGACAATTGGAATGATAAGATTCATATCCTGGCATATCTGTCACCTCGTAGGCAAATATCCATTACATGTCAATTAGAGTAACACCCTTGACACCTTCAAGGTAAACCTAGATAATTTGAAAATGGCAGACTAAAATTCGCTCCTGGTCTGGTTTGTATTGCCGTCTTTGAGGATGAAGGGAACTTTTAGATAGCTTTTTTTATGTTAGGCTGGAATGGTCTGCATGCTGACTGCCTAGTACTTGTCTGTGATCCTGAGAGGTTCGCATTCTAAAACAAAGGTATCCTGTTCCACCTTAGATAGTCTGTAGATGATTGTGATCTACTTCAGTTACCTGTGTGATGTTGATCATTGTTATTACAAAAACTGCATGTCTTTGCCATTTTGGCATATTATAGCCTTGTGGAGGGCAGAGCTGTGGCATACCACAGCCTGTCAAGCAGTTTTTTAGGGAAATTCTGCATTTTTGCCAATATTTGAAGAACCCTTCTCTTTAATGGATCTTTAGCTTAATGATTGACAGACTTGCCTGTTCTATGTTTGTCAGCTGGTTTTTTGGATGCAAAGTTAGCCTCCTGGAAGATACTGATACTTTTCCTGTCTTCACAGTAACTGGATAGGTATTACTACCTCTGAAGCTGCCTTTTACTGTCAAAAAGTTTTTCATTACCTTTGATGGGTAATATACAGCTATAGAAGCAGAGTTGGCTGCATAGGTAATATATGCAGAGACATTGAAGCTACACTGAACATGCATGTATAAGAATCTTTTTACCAGACCAAATGGTTAGCTACATCCTGACTGGTTTCTGTTGAAAGTACATATCTTGGATTTTGCAGTATAACAGTTTTACAGAAAAAAATATTCATAGATTCATAAGTGTACACTAGGCTAATTCCCCTGGAGCCTTTACAAGGCTTGCCCATAGGATTACCCTGGCATCGTGCCACCCGTCCTTAGTTTCCAGTGCCTCTGATGAGTCGAGCAACTGGAGTGATTCCCCGGGGTAAATTTTCTATTTCCCATCCACTCATCAAGATTTCTTTTGAAGAGGGCTAGTGAGGTGCTCTGTTTGACATGTATGGGAAGTCTGTTCCATAGCATGGGCAGTCTCTGGGTTATGAACCTGTCTCTCCAGCATGTTCTGTTGATTGCAGTAACGAGGTTGAGGTCTCTGGAGCATGTGGTATGGAGGGATTGGGATTTTTTTAGATGTATCATTTCTAACAGAGCTGGGTCAGACATGGCTTTGTAAGTCAAGCAGAGATCGCTGCTAAGTAGACGATATGAGACAGAGTAGTTGGGAGTTTTTTGAGTCTGTCCATATAGGACAAGTGTTTAAGGCCTAGGATCCTCTTTGTGAGGTACTTCTGCAGCCTCTCCAGTTGTTGCAGGTGTCTAGTGAGGTACATGCCAAATAGGGCATTGTACTCGATGATTGGCCTAATGAGGGAAGAGTAGAGGGAGACAATGACCTCTTTCTTCCTGGATGCAAAATCCTTGGTAATGAGATTTTCCACATAGAAGGACTTTCTGACCACAGTGGCAATGTGGTGGTCGAAGGAGAAGTTGCTGTCAACCTATGTCCCCAGATCCCTTATAACGCCTTCAGTGTTCAGTGGGCTACCATCAATGTGGTAATTAGTGGGAACTAAGATTTTCCCAAAGGGAATGATGATGTATTTTCTGGCATTAAGCTTAAGACCATGGTTTCGACAGCAGTCGTTGATCTCAGTGAGGCCTTTCTGTAGGATGTCAACATTACTTAGGAAGTTAATAATGGCTCCCAACTTGCATTTGAATGCAAACATTGTCAGCCAGAGTCCCTTCGTGTTGGCCTGGACTTCTGAGAAGTAGATACCAAACAGGAGAGGACCCAGGACTGATCCCTGTGGGACTCCACTCATGACTGGTCAGCAGTCTGACTTGGAATCAGCTACTTTCACACTGTGGGTTCTATCTGTTAGCCAGTATGCAACCCACCTAGTAATGTAGGGGTTGATGTCTAGCTTAGTGAGTTTTCTATGATTCCTGAGTGGGGAATGGTATCAAAGGCCTTGGCCAGATCAAGGTAGGCTGTATGAACCACCTTGCCTACATCCACAGCTCTGGTGACTGACTCTGAGAAGTTGACCAAGTTGAGCTGGCATGATCTACCCTTCACAAAACCAAACTGTGTGGGATCCAGAGTTTGTAGATTCCCTATATCCTTGTTTATTAGGTCCATGATGATGCATTCCATAGCTTTGCATATCAGACTTGTCAGGCTAATGTGGCGATAGCTCCTAGGGTCTGTAGTCGCTCCTCCTTTGTGGAGAGAGATGACTATAGCAGTGTGCCATTTGGTAGGGACAAAGCCTGAGGTGAGGCTGTGATTGAACAGGGCACACAGGTGAGGTGCCAGTTCACTCTGTAGTTCATGTAGAACACAGCCATGCAAATTAAAGAATTTTTTGTTTATATTATATTTTACTTATTTCTGTTTGGTAACTCGATAAGTAAATCAGTCCCCAGACCCTTTCAGCCAGAGCTCTGAACCAGAAAGCAAAAACAGATAATTTTATTTTTTTTATTTATCCTTTGTTAACCTGGTTAGCCAGGTTAGTTCCAGCTGGCTAGTAGCCCCTTTTCAGGAGAGTCCTAAGATGGAATTTATACTAATAGGGGAAAATTGGCCAGGGCAATTGGGAACTTCCCATACTCTTTTTCAGTAGGTGGTATGGGATCTTTTACAGCTACTACCAACTCAAACAGATGTGACCTTGGTTTAATGTCTCATCCAAAGGACAACACACACTGGAGTGCAGCGGTCCCTTTATACTGCAGTGCAGTGTCAGCAGTTGATCTGCCTGGTGTGGAAACTGAATCCACAGCCTTAACTACCAAAGGTGAGGGTGCCACCTGTTTGCCACTGACCCTGCTGTGTAATGCAATGAGCATCATAACACTGTGAATGCAGTACAGTGAACATTTTAGCACAATAAATGTGATTATATTATAATATATGTAGAACAGTAAACAATTCATTCAGAACAGTGAACATTAGTTAGCATTGACAGTAAAAATACCTGTAAACATCTAGTGAATTGATATGCATACTGTGATTTAACTTAAAATGTATACAATTCAGAAGCGTGATGAAACTGGTAAGAATGAAAAATAGATAAAACTGGACCATAAACATAGTCAGGAGAGTGTGTACAACACTGTCAGTTATGAAGGTACTGAAGGTTGTTGGAGTTGTATAGGGGCTGACTATTCATTATTGTGGAAACAAGAAAAGGAAGTTTCCTTAAAGTGATGTTCTTTATATTTGCTCTTATAAAGGGGCACATTGTCTTATTTTAAAATATGTTTAAGTTTTATCGTGTTCTGTGCAGTATATCAAGGGAGCAGTGTCTGGCATTGCCCCATAGTGTTACACCCGTCTAATTTTCCTAAGGACACCAAGACACCTTTTCATGACTCCCATTCTGAGATGCTCTGTTCTTTGGCAGAGGGGTGGAGAAGCAAGGCAAGATCATTATTGCTATGGATGTTAGAAAAAAAAAACTTTCGAAGGTACAATTTAACAGAACACAAAGAAGCCAGTGCTGCATATTGCCATTTCAAGGCACAAAGCAACAACAAGAGATTGCTGAGGAGAGGCAGTCCTCATGTCTAATTTCTAGAAAGGTCACAGGCCCAAAAAATGTAATAGGGTATGACATTTGCCAACAGGCCACAACAACAGACATGAGACCATGCCGGACTATTCCACTGTAGAAGCAGTCAGGGGTCACTTTTCCTTCCACATTTGAAACTGGAGGAACAGAAGCAAGACAAGTGGGTCAGGAAAATCATATCCAGAGGGTATTCAGTTTCTCTTTTTTTTCTTTAACCTTCCCCAACCTCTATTATTACTCTTGCCAGAAGTCCCACTCATCTGAAACAAGCACCAAGGAAGCAGTTGTTAAGATTCTTGAAGACACAGCTATCCAGGAGTTTCCACCAAACTCAAAAGGTTAGAATATCATTTCAGATTATTTTTGGTGTCAAAGAAAACAAAGGAGCTCAGGCCCATACTGGATTGCAGTGGCCTAAATATTTTTTGTCAAAAAAGATAGTCTGGCTTTCCATGGTTATAAGGAGAAATAATATGCTGTTTGGACCTCTAATATATCTACTTCAACATCAAGATTTCCAAGAAAGCCGGCTGTAAAGAGGTTTCAGAATGGCTTTACTTGATATGTACCTAAAACTTACTCATCCTTGGGGTCAGATATGGTCATTTCAAGTTCAGAACTCTGCCATTTGTTCTGACCCCTTCCCGTAGAGTGTTCAAATGGTGTGTCTGTAATGTCAATGTACAAAAGACTGCAGTGAGGCAGGGTCCTCCCTGCCTAGATGACTGGCTTCTTACTGCACTACCTGTGATGGATCTGGTGAAAAAACATGAGTCTGTACTTAGATTGTTCATTTCCCTGTAGATTATGGTGAATCTTGCAAAGTCTTAAAAGTTGCTTTTTAAACACATTGCCTTTGTCATGACTTCTGGATAGTCTGTCCCAGCAGATACTTGTCTCAAAATGTTAAACCTTAAAACAGCTTCACTTTTTGTGGTACTCCTTGACAATTTCACATGAGGGTATTCATTTTTAATAGTTTTTGGGTTCGTTGGTACCAACATCTTGATCACTGTCCTATCCAGTCAAAATATCCAAGGTTTGTAGTTTCATATCTAGTGATGGCTGGATCCTACTCATCTGCATACTTGAAGTCCACTCCATTTGCAGGTCACCACAGATGCATCTGCTTGGGGTGGGGTGGCACTATAGTGGGTAAACAGTCTGGGGTGCATAGTTACCTTGGAAATTTCATCTTCACATATCTGTCTTAGAGATGAGAATTTTATTCTGATGTTATTGGCCTCCCAAAATTCCCTGTCTTAGGGTATCTTAAAGTTTATTCATAAAACATGACTGTTCTTTGGTATGCCGATAATTTGGTTGGGAGTGTTGGTTTCTTCTCTTGGTACTGATGTTAAGGGGTAAATCACTGTACAGACTGAAGAAAGAGACAACGCACCAAGCTGTAGATGATACCAAGTGGGTAGGAGAGTGCCCTCTGTATAGGGCCCATGAATTCTGTCCTATTTTATCAGTTCTAGTCTCTAATGGTTGAACATGAAACAACAATGTCAGTAGCAAAGACATAAAAGCATGAATCTGCAATAATTACATAGATATTATGCTTGCTAGCTTATTATAATGATTATTAGTGAGCAAGCTTTTAATAGCCCCTCATTGATTGATCAGAGTTTTACATTTAAGTTGTAAAATATATGAGGCAAGCATATTTCTTGCAACCCAGTGCCTGAATATCAAGACAGTTGGTTAAAAGGGGACATAGGCATACTTCACATGGACATATTTTAGTCAATGTCTAACTGATTAGGGAAGCTAATGTGTAAACATGAACTGAAAAAATAATGTTCTTTTTAAATGTTACAGACAACTCAGTAAACTAAACACTAGTTTTGAACAATGGCATAAGATTTCAAAAAAGTATCCATTTAACAGCTGTAAGCTTCCAGAAAGTACTGTTGTCTACATAAACCAGGGCAGTTGCTTAATTTGCTGACCTTACTCCCATCCTTATTTGTCTCAGAACTTAAGTTTGATAATCAGTGCCAGAGTTTCTTTCTTGCATCAGGATTCAAGTTTCCAGCTCAACTCTTAATTGATTTGATTGAGTGACTGCTTGATTCAGAGAGTGATTTTGTCAAGCAGAGCTGCAAAATGTACCAAGAAAGAAAGTCCCTTAGATGTAGTGTGCAAGATGATCAATCTGATGATTTTTTTGATTAAATTACTTTCATGGAGGATTTGTTGGAGCTGAAGATGTGCCACCCTTCGGCCCGTAAAGCTCCGACCCCATCAGGTCGGTCAGTGCCTACTGTGCCTCGATCTCCAGTTCTTCTCGTATCAGAGTTTTCTAACTCCCCATTTTGGCTTCATATTCTACATTGACCAAGAGGTAGTCAAAGCCACCTTCACTCGCCTCTTCCTTTAGCTCTAACGGGTTGGTCGAGAGCCGGAACAACTGATGAGATCCTTCTTGCAGATTCTGATCCAGTTAAGTATTATCTCAGCCTCCTTGGCCCTGAGGCCTGAGGTGTAGGCTGACACCTTTGTTACTCCTCCCTCTGTTCTGAGGTTATCAGACCCAACCATGCTCCCCTCCCCCCTGTCCTGATGGTTTGGCCACTTCAGGCACTGACAGCAACCATGGTGTTCTTCACTCCAGAGTTGTCAGGGGCTCCTTGGAGCCAGTGCCACCGAGTTGGAGTCAGCCTTCCAGATTTCAGAGTTGTCCTTGCCCGTGCTTAGTTTCAGAGCCGATCAGTTTTGTGCCAGGCACCTGTGTTTTACTCAGTTCTGTGGATGAAAGGAGCATTGGGTCCAGTCATCCAGCTTTGGTTTCAGCCTTTGACATCATGAAGAGGATTTTCTCCCCTTTGGAGATAGGGGCTTCAGCAGTGTCTTCACATCTGCCCCAGTCTATCCAGTCTGTACCTGCAGATCTTCATTATTTGCCTCTAGGACAGCCTGGACTCTTATGCCCCCAGGTTCCCTGCACTTAGGATGTCCTTTTTTTTCCCCCATGTCCCCTCCCTCTTTTCTTTCTAAGGAGGTGCATGCCAAGTGCAAAACCTAGCACTTGGATTCCCCTTGAGGAATGCCTAAGGACACTGACCTCATTGAAGAGAAGGACTTTCCCAAATCCCTCCATAATGATGCCTCCTTTGGCAATTTGATGGAATTATTGAGGTAATATGGGGGCTGGAGCACCAAAGCCCTTTCTCCAGAAGAGTCAGTGTTTCTGGAGGCCTTCAGCACAGGCCCATCCACGTCCTAGGTGGTTCCCCCTCTGGATGCTGTTTTAAACCTTGTGTCTCAGAGGGCTTGGAAGGAATCTGACATTATAGAACACATTGCCATGAGACTAGACAAGATTTTGGCCCCTCCTAATGACAGACCCCACTGGATCAAGGGTCCAGCTATGGATGCCATTATGATTGCGACAGACACTAAAAAGGATATCTTCAAAGAGTGTTCCTGGATCCATCTACCCAACATGGAGTCTTGGGCTTTGGGCTGTTTGGAAAGTGCATCTACACTTCAGTAACCTTCCCCTTGCATGCATTGAATTATCTTGTCTACTAGATGAGACTTCAGTGAGACCTTATAACTGAAGTGTCAAAGGTTGTAAAGACTGAGCAGCCTCTGAAAGCTGGGAAGACGATGGAGGTTTAACTGTCTACCATTTAATTCATATCTAATGCCTTCATGAGCCTGCTATCCAACGCAGCTGATGGGTTGTACCACACAGCAGGCACTGGCATTGGTATGCATCGTCATGCTTGGATGCACTTGTTTAATTTTGCTGATTGATTGTTTTAAAGCATCTTTTGTTAATGCATCTTTTGATGGTTCCTCCCTTTTGACCCAAAGGTCTAGGACAGGCTTACTAGGAGTGAAAAGGAGAGAAAGACTCTGTCATCTTAGTTCATCTTGATCACAGCAGTCCTTTCTCCTGGAACCAGAAGGGCAGGACACATTTTTCACCAAGTGCAGCAGACTTTTCAGTATGCACCTAATAAAGGTTTGCCCAACAGTGGGGGGCTCCTTAGAACCAGGATTTCCAGGAGGCTCTTACAGTACCTCTGAACAGTTGCCTGGCTGTTTGTGGTCGGGGGTTACTTAGTTCTCCACCCAAAAGCTTGAGAGGCCACCACCTCAGATGCATGGCTGTTGTGAGTCATGTCCAGAGATTATACCATTCCCTTTTACTCACTTCAAAAGATGCACAAAAATCCCTTCTGGATGTTCCTTCCCACTAGAGAAAGAATGCAGCAATGGAGATTCAAAAATTGCTTGTCAGTCGAGTCATCCAAGAAGTTCCACCTGACCAGAGAGGATCCAGAGTTTGTTGTAGATTCTTTTTTGTTCTGAAGACAAACAAGGATCTCAGACTCATTCTGGATCTCAGCAAGTTGAAACATTTTGTCAAACAGACCAATTTCTAGATAGTCACCACGCAGTCCATTATACCTCTTCTAACTGGATGTGTTCTGTGGATCTCAAGGATACCTTCCATCACATAAAGATGGATTGCTGATACTGTATTTTGTTGTATTTTTAAAGGAGGTGGATACTGCAGTCCTGAAAATGTCCTCTTTGGTGGAGATGCCTAGTAACTATTAACCTGTTATCACAGTTTGCCATCCATATTGCAATATTACTAGCTTATCAGGGTTTTAATGTAACATAGGCAATTTATTCTTCAAGGGCAACAGGTACTTTATTTGTAGATGCAACAATGAAATATAAAGTTGTTTGCTAGCAGCAACCTCTTTGTTAGTTACAGATCTCTTTAATGTGGAATTATTTAGATGACTTTTGCATTTTCTTTGAATGTGGGTTTCAGTGCTGTTTCAATGAATGTGAGTTTCAAGGGCAGAGATGTTTTAATGCTAAGTTTATTTTCATTGTGAGACTGCATTGCTTTGTTTAGCAGCTGTCTACTAGTGTTTGTGCTGTAACATCTATATAAATAAAAATGTAAATGTTCGTTTGTTCAAAATCTTAAATCTCCGAAAGTTCTTCACTGATTGCTTTGAAATTTTCACACAATGTTGCATTCGAATATGCGCGTGTATTTATATACCTACTATTATATAGATGTCACACTTTGCATTCTAATACGTGCGTGTTTTTATATACCTACTATGGACTCTATATATTTGTATACAAATATGCAATTTTATATGTTTTTGTTATAACTTTCTTTCTTCATTTTCAGTGCAATCGATCTGCTTTAGTTCATCCAAATAATGCCTCACAGAAGATCAAACTTAGGTGGTCGTACTCGCGGAGCGGAAGCAGTGTGACGAGTAATTGCAAATCAAACTGAGGAAGAACGGGCATCAGCAAATGAGTGAAACAGACAAAGAATGGCTCGTATACGTGCCGAGGAAGCAGCAGAGCAACGTGAAGCCAGACTTGAGGATGCACGGTTGCGAGCATGGCGATCGGGTTCTGCAGCTTCAGATCTGCTTCGTTCTCCTCAATCGACACCAGTGGATGAAATAAATGCTTGCCTGAAATACTCTACTTTGTGGCGACACTTAAAGACGTTAAAATTAACTACAAATATGCATGTCCAGCTGCAAAACGATCGATCAGCTGAGATATTCTTACATCAATTGCTGGAAATTGGGAACGGAAAGGTGCCGGTTGATCTGACCTCAGGACTAATTTCATTGCCTCATAACTTCTGCAATTTAGTAACGTCAAAAGAAGAATTGGTTGAAAAAGTATTTCCCAATGTTGTTGTTGTTGCGTCTTTCGGCTTTTCCCGGTTAGGGGTCGCCACAGCAGAACTCCAGTCCACTAATGATTGGCAGTAGATTTTTACGTGCCGAGTTGCCGGCCCTGACGCACAAACTTCAACGAAGGTACGCCCATTCACGCATGTCTCCACACAGAAGACACTCTAGCTGAGAATCAAAACAGGACAACGTCTTACTGTGAGGCGACAATGCTACCGCAGCACCACCACCGCAGTTTATTCAAACCAATTGTAAGAATCACGATTGGCTGACTGAACGAGCTATTCTTGCGGCCAAGAACAAAGACGTCTACGAACTTAACAATATTATTCAGTCTAACATTCAAAGCGAGGCAGTCACATACAAGTCCGTCGACACTGTTGTGGAAGCAGATGAAGCGGTTAATTATCCAACAGAATTTTTGAATTCACTCGATCTGCCAGGGATGCCACCGCATGTACTGCAATTGAAAATCGACATGCCAATTATCATGTTGCGAAATATCAACTAGCCAAAGCTTTGCAATGGCACGCGGCTTGCAGTAAAAAAATTAATGAGCAACGTCATAGAAGCAACAATCTTGACAGGACCTTTCAAAGGTGAAGATGTCCTCATTCCTCGCATTCCTATGATTCCAACGGATATGCCATTTCAATTTAAGAGATTGCAATTCCCAATTCGATTGGCATTTGCAATCACCATCAACAAAGCTCAGGGCCAATCTTTAGAATTGTGAGGTTTAGATCTACACACAGATTGCTTCTCACATGGACAATTATGTGTTGCATGTTCTAGAGTCGGCAAACCAGACAATCTCTACATCTGCACAGACAATGGAACAACAAAAAATATTGTATACCCACAAGCATTGTGAAATTAAACATATTAGAAACGTGCGCTTTCTCTTTTCTTTCTTTTCCATTTAACCAGACTGAGCCACAGCAACACGCGCCCGGGTACAGCTAGTGTAAAATAAAAGTTTTAAATGAAATCCAGATAACCATTGTAGAAGTAAAGCATTATGCACATTACAGTGTTTATGGTAAATGGGGCAAAATAGCCAAGTAATGGGACACTGGAATGGCTGCAGGGGGGAGAGCTGTGTATGGGGGCCCCATTCGACAATGATTTTGTGAGGGGGGGCGGCAAATACGGAGACAGCCCCGGGCAGCACAAACTCTAGCTATGCCTCTGATCAGTAGGCCATGGAGAATGACTATTCAAGATCTTAGTAAACTATAATATTCTTTTGGTAAGATTAGAATATTGCCTACTATTAAATGCCCTACTTTTACCACAAAACTCACATACTGCAAGTCACCAAAAACAAAATCCTAAGGTTCATCATCTTCTCCCTTCCCAGTGAATATCATTGCTATGCATTTAAAAAAATGGTTGCCATTTACTACAGGGTCTGGGGCCATATGTCTGTTCTTCAGTTTGAATTTGAAAGCTGGTATCCCACAATTCCATTGGAGTGGGCAGGGGATACATTATGTATGCAAATTTTGTTAATCAACATACAGAGTTGTACCTATTTTTCATGAGCCTTTGTCCAGATTTTTGATGTTTCCAAGTTGAGAGGTATGACCCATAGATATGTATCTAGAAAAGGAAATTTAATCTGTCTTTAAATTCAACATTAGATGCTTTCGTTAAAGCATGTGATAATGATATACGTTCTCTTTTAAAACAGGAGAATGATTGCAAATGGCTATTTTGACTCCAAATGAATGAAAAGTGTTAAATGATATTAATAAAAATATTAACATCGTGAAAGGAGATAGATGTTTAGGATTAGTCATTATGGAGCAAGAAAAGTATGTGCATAAAATGGAAGAGCATTTAACAGATGAAATATGTTATACTGTAACATAAGAAGAGTTGTTGTTTGTCTTTCGGCTTTTTCCCGGTAAGGGGTCGCCACAGCAGAACTCCGGTCCGCTAATGATTGGCAGTAGATTTTTACAAAATGGCGAGGTGCCAGCTCGACGCCCAACCTTCAAGGAATGCACGCCCATTTACGTACACATGTCTTTCGAACGCTACCCAACCACGGGGAGGACATGCAGACTCCACACAGAAGGCACTCCCAAGCCAAGCCGAGAATCGAACGGGAGAACCTCTTGCTGTGAGGTAACAACGCTAACGCCGTACCACCGCTGCAGACATAAGAAGAGTTATTTTTTTTAAATATCGAGAGATCAATTATTGTCTTCCTGATTTTTTTTTTTTTTTTGGAGCAAGGTTTTTTAATATTTCACAAATATAAATTTATGACTGAGGAGAATCCCAGCACTGGCAAAATGTTTGGGATTCCTAATATTAATACAAATAAAACAAATTCTTCATTTCACCCAGTAGTGTCTTTATTATTTTATTTATTTATTTATTTGCTTTTGTTTAACCAGGATGGTCCATTGGGCCAAGTGAACCCATTTTCAATGGAGTCCTGGGGAGAAAAGCTCCGACAAAGAATACATGTTACAGAGATAAACATTACATAGCATACAAGGCATAACAAGGTATATTTTACAATTGGTAAAACTGTAAAAAAAAATAAAATAAAATAAAAATTAACAAATTCTTAAATCAAGATGATAGATGATATTGAGAAATAGATTATGAGTAAAATAGATGAGGTGAGGCTGATAAGAATACAGGAAGTGGAGAATGCTTATGTGGGGTGGGAGCAGGAGCATTCCCATGTGGATGTAAGGTAGGAGTGAAGTGATTTTTTAAAGGTTGGAAGGCTAGTGATGGTGTGAATGGAGGGAGGGAGAGAGTTCCATAGTCGAGCTAGGGAAAAAGACAGGAGGATATGTCCTGGGGGGCGAAGGGGGTCTGTAGACTTCTATTAGGTTTTGATTAGTAGATCTTAGAAGTCTTTGAGTCTGGTGAATTTTAAAGGTAGTAGATAGGGAGGGACAGAGGTATGGTTGGAAAATGAGTTTGTGTGCATATGTGAGTTGGGTGTAGGAGAGGTAGTTGGGAAGTTCGAGCCAATTTAGTTTATGGAGTGGTGCGCAGTGATGCGTTGAAGCTTTGTTACTAGTGGCAAATTTGGCTATTTTGTTGTAACAGGTAGATAGTTTAGTTTTGATAGATGATTGTAGATTAGTTAAAAGTGGGGCACCATATAGGAGAGAGGGTAAGCGAAATGTGGTAGAGTGAGTTTGGTTGCTGAAGAGAGGAATTGCTTGTGTCGATAGAGCAGGTCGAGTTTTTGGTGAGTTTTTTTAATGTTTATGAGTAGATGGGACTCAAATTTAAGTTTATTGTCGATTTGAACTCCTAGTAGTTTGGTTTCAGATACCAGTTCAAGTGGAATATTATTTTGACTGGTGATAGAGAATAGTTGTCTATCAAATGTGTTGGTTTTAGTGGGGGTAAATACCATTAGTTTTGATTTGGCTGCATTAAGTGCAAGATGATTATCTTTCATCCAATGTTCTGTGGTGGAGAATGCTTCTTGAGTGAGCTTTAGGAGGGTTGGAATGGAAGAGGCTGCACAGATGATTGTAGAATCATCTGCGTATTGGATGATTTTAGCATGGGGGATAGAGTGATAGTAATCATTTATGAAGATGTTAAAGAGGAGGGGGCCTAATATGGAGCCTTGTGGGACATCTGTGGGGGTGTTAAGGAAAGAGGAGATGGCTTTTTTCCATTTGACAGCTTGTTGCCTGTTTGAGAGATAGCTGGTAAACCAATTAAGAGTTGAAGGTGATAGGTTTAGCTTTGACAATTTAGTAAGTAGTAGGTTATGGGAGATGGTGTTGAATTCCTTGGAGAGATCAAGTAGGATGGTAGATACAGTAAGGCCAGAGTCTCTAGCTTTATTCACAGTTTCAAGAAATGAAAGAAGGGCTGTCATAGTACTATGATTAGGGGAAGCCGTGTTGAGTAGAAGTTAGTAGGTTGTTGTCTAATAAATGGGGAAGGAGTTGTAAATGGATACATTTTTCTAGAATTTTTGAGATAGGAGAGAGGATGGCGATGGGCCTGAAGTTGGTAATGCTAGTATTATTTCCTCCTTTATGAAGGGAATGATGAAAGCCTTTTTCCAGATTTGTGGAACAAGACCTTCTTGGATGGAGCGGTTTATTAGGATACTAATTGGGAGGGTGATGGCATCTGCAGATGTGCTGAGGAAGTGTGAGGGATGTTATCGGGGCATTGGTGCATGGTTTTAACTTCTGTAGTAGTTTTATAGTGGAAGTAGGGATGGGTTTCAGTGAGAATGTAGGGGTTGGGAGGTAGTAGGGTGATAGAGTGGAGAAGAGGGGGTGTAGGAGGAGGACAGGTGGTAGTAGGGGGTGGGTGGTTGCATGAGAAGGAATAGGTAAGTTTGGAAATACAGTCTATGAAAAATGAGTTAAATTCGGTGGCAAGTTCATTGTCTTGTATATTAGGGTTGGGGTCTGGGTTTTCAGTTGTACCAGGTTTTAGGAGGGAGGTTATACCTTTCCAGAATTTTTGTGGGTCAGTTTTGTATTTACTTTGGAGAGAAGAGTAGTAATTTTGACGGTCTGCTGAAATAAGCTTTTTTACTGTGTTGCGAAGAGTTGTGAATTCATTAAGGGTAGTGGGAGATTTGTGCTTCTGATAGCGTGACCAGGCTTTATCTCTTAACTGCATAGTTGTAAGTGTGCTTTTTGTTAGCCAAGGGGTAGTTTTGTTTTTTATTCTTTTGGTCTTTAATGGAGCATAATTATCTAATAGTTTTAAGAAAGTAGTATTAAAGTGAGTGATTGCACTTTCGAGTGGAAGAGTTTTTAGGGGGTTCCACTTAATTGATTTTAAGGAGTAGGAGAAGGCTTCTGGGTTGAATTTATTTTTATCTGAAAGTTATGTAATTATGGGAAGCTTGTAAGAAAGAAGGAAGGCGTGTAGCAAAGATGGGAAGGTGGTCACTTAATGAGTCAGGGAGAGTTCCGCTGTCAGGGTAGTAGTGGGGGTGAGAGACTAAGATCCAGTCTATAATGCTGCCAGTAGTGAAGTCTTTAGAGGGTCTAGTAGTGGAGTTGATGAGTTGGGAGAAGTTGTAAAGGTTGATGTTAATGGAGGGGGTAAGGGATTGAGTGGAGGACCAATTGATGTTGGTATCTCCCATAATGATGGTTTCATTAGATATATTGGTTGAGAACCAGGAGAGGATATCTTCAAGAGTAGAGATATTGTCTCCTGGGGGAATGTAGAGTGAGGCTATACATATAATTTTGTGCTTATTTAATTGAAGTTGGGCTAGTATTAATTCTGCATTGTTAAATTTAGGAATAGTTTTATTGTAGGGAGTAATGCATAGAGAGGATGAGTAGAGTAGGGCTACTCCACCACCTTTTTTTGGTTCTGTCTGCCCTAATAATGGAGTAGTTAGGTGGTACAATCTCAACATCCTTTATATGAGGTTTTAGCCAGGTTTCGGATATGGCTAGGACATCTGGTTTGTTGTGATGTAGCCAGGCTTGAAGGTTAGGAACTTTGTTAGCTAAACTTTGTGCGTTAAGGGATGTTAATTGAATGGATTTAGTGGTAGAGGAGGAGGTGTTTGGGCCTGGGTTGGGGTGAACATCTCCAGATAATAGAAGAGATATTAGAATTTGCTTTAAGTAGAAGTAATATCAGTTGTTGGAGCAGTTTTTGGGAGGGTGTGGTTTGAAGTTTTGTAAGGCGAAATGAGTTTGTAGAGGAAGCATAGAATGTTTTTGATGGGATAAAGTGTAGAAGATATAGGAATGGTTGAATAGGAGTGAGGTATGTTGAGAGAGCAGGTTGTGTGGAAGAGTGGGGTGTGAGATAGGGTGTTAGGTTGGGTAAGGAAGTAGATGAGGGTTAGGTTCATGGAGAGAATTAGTTGAGTGGAGATTTGTATATATTTTGGAGACATGTTTTATTTACTTATTTATTTATTTTTGGAGAGTTCTAGATGAGGGATGTGTGGTGTGTAGAATGAGGATGATGTATGAGTTGTATTGGAGGGAAGTAATGATGGGGAGGGAAAAAGGAAGAGGAAGGGGTGATTAGTAGGAGAGGAAGTGGGTGTGGCTATGAGGGTATAAGTGTAGATGTAGTGGGGGTGGGTGGGAATTGGGGGTGGGGTAGGGGAGCGGAGTGAGCCCGGAGGGCGAACGGAGCGGGGAAGAACAGAAAGAAGAACCAGCAGCAGAAAAAAGTATCAGCCACTGCAGCAGAGATAGCAAGGTAAGAAGGTATAGTAGATGTGTATATGGGTAAGGTAAAATGGATAACAGGAGAGCAAATGAAGGGTTTCAAGGTTTAGAGATGGCGTTCTGTTCAGGGATAGAATTACCAGGGTATAGGCAGTGATAATACTGGCTCTAAGAGCTACTTAGATAGCGTCAAAGGAGAGGGCCAGGTAAAATAAAGTAAATGCTGCCTTTTGGTTGGCAGGTGCTGGCACCTGGAGGTGAGATAGAAGAAAGCAGGCCGGAAGGGTGAGGAGGACACCTAACCTTTACTGAGGGAGATATCAAGGATGTAGTTAATCGGGGGGGGGGTATTTCAAAATGGTCTGCGGTAGGCTGCTGAATCGCTTGCAAGGGAAGTTAATAAAAATACAAGAGTTATTGAGCAGGTATTTACATGGACAGTAGTTGGTGTAAGGCTACCTACATTCACAGTATTAACTTAGGACAGTCTTCGCAGTAAGTCCTTAGTCCAAGATTGATCGTCCGCTCCAGGGGAATGTTAGCGGTAATAGCAGGAGGTAGTCTTTAGGCTTTTTGATGTGGGAAGGGACTTCTGGAGGGAGCTTTCTGGTGGGGAATATTCACAGTATTAACTTAGGACAGTCTTCGCAGTAAGTCCTTAGTCCAAGATTGACCATCCGCTCCAGGGAAATTTTAGAGGTAATAGCAGGAGGTCTTTCCATCGTAGTAAAATTGAAACTATTTCAGAATATTTAGATTGTATTTTAAATCCAGTACTTCAGAATAGTAGATTTTATGTTAAAGATTTGTGGCTGTTTCTCATTGATTTATTCTTTTACAAATTAACTGAAAAGGATAATTGTTAGTTACTTTTAGATGTGGAGTCTTTATATACAAGTTTTGTGCATTATAAAGAGATCAAACTAGTGAGGCAATGTTTAAGTAAATATACCATGCTTAACAGCATAGAGATAAATGATATATGCTGTTTAAAAGAATTAGTGTTGAATCATAATTTTGTATGTTTAATAATTTATCATCAAAAGCAAGGTGTAGCTATGGATGCAAAGATGGCATCTGTATATTCAAATTTAGTCCTTAGCACATGGGAAGTGGATTATTTAGTGAATCTTGAATGGTTTGACAATGTTATTATGTGCAAGAGATTTATTGACAATAGACTATTTGTTTTATTTGGAAGGGGCCAGAGAGTGAATTAGATGTATTTAGAACTGAAATTGATAAAAGTATTTGTTTTTTAAAATTCAATGTTAGTAGTGAAGGATGGACAGTACAATTTTTAGATTTGGAAATCAGGTTGGATAAAAATAATTGGTTGCTTCATTCTACAATATATAGGAAAAAAACAACTACAAATAATTATCTAGACTATTTTAGTCAACATCCAAGATTTATGAAAATTAATATTGTAAGAGGACAATGTATCAGGTTGTCAAGGATCATAAGTGATGAATTGATATTTAATGATGAATATATTAAATTAAAATTAATTGGCCAGATTTAATAAAGCCTACATGGTCCGTTTCCACCATGTGCACCTTGGAGTAAAGCAGAATTTTGGATTCAATAAGCGGTTCTACACTGTGTAGAGCTACGCATAGCTGTACAAACAAGGTAAACACCATGCCATACAAATTACAGCATAAGCAGCTGAATTGTATGCTAATCAACCAATCCAAGATGGAGCAGCAAATCATCAAACTATGTAGTAACTGTGTAGACTCAATGGTGGTTTTCGCTGTGAATTCCAAAACCTAATGGAATACCGCCCCGGAAAGGAGCCTACACAGAAACAGTGTTAGAGGCTGCTGTTTCTTTAATTCATGTGTATGTGCAACAGCCTGAAGTCTATGCTGCTGCTGGTAATAGACCTAGGCCAAGAAGGAGAACAGTTCTCAGACCCCAGGTAACTTATCACAGTCTGCATGTAGAGTGCTACAGGGTGGATGGAGAAACACTACATGAACTCTGCAAAATCTGTTGTCTTCAACTCGGAGCCAGGGCAAACCAAGGGGAACCCATCCTAGTGGAGACAAAGGTATGTGTAGCATGTAGAATCTTAGCTACAGGTACCTTTCATAGACCAACAGGCAACATGCTGGGAGTGTCACAGGCCTCAGCATCCAGGATCCTCCATCAGTTCTTGAATGTTATGCTCCAACTTGCTAGTGACCACATATATTTTCCCAGTACTCGAGGATAGGGCCAGAAATATGCAGGAGTTTTGTCCTGTAAGACACTACCCTGACATACTGGGTGCCATAGATTGCACACGCATAAATTAAGCCACCACCCAGAGAACAGGGAAGGCTCTACATTAATAGAAAGGGCTTCCACTCTAACTGCCAAGTCTCATGTAATGCTAAGGGAATCATCTTGAATGTGTATGCTGGCAACCTAGGCAGTTATCAGATCTCACATTTCTGGCACAACTCACAACTGTATAAGATGTTCACTAGGGGGGATATTCCACAGGGTCATTTACTGGGGTGTACAGGTTATGCACTGGAAATGTGGCGGATGACACCCATCAGAAATGCAGACACAGCTGCTGAAGGACACCATAATGAGGCACACTGTCAAGCCAGGAATATCAGAGCATGTATTTGGGCTGCTGAAGTTGTGGTTCTGGTGCCTAGATACATCTAGTGGAGCCCTACATTACAATCCGCAGACATTTACTAAAATATTCACAGTATATGCCAGGTTATACATCATCCTGAGTAAACTGCTTCATAAGGATCAGTAAGGAGAAGGAGAATACATCCCACCACCAATGGCAAGGTGACCACAGCCACATACAGATGAGGAGTCAGAGGAGGAAGCAGCAGCTGCTGTTGGTGTTGGCAGCTGTAAGCATGCTCAATATGCCGTCACATTGGCTAAGAGACAATACATAGCACACTCATTTACCACCTAAAGGCCTAAAACTTTCCTCCTATGCACATACATATTGGAACATTGATGCCAGACAACTGTCCCAACCTTTACTGCCCCATGTGTTGGCTGTGTACTGCTTGCATCAGAAAGTCAGCCCTGAACTGAAACTGTTGCAACTGCTGGATTTACAAGGCAAATGGTGAACCTGGAGTGTAATGTGTAATAATATGAACGAATGGCATATCCTTGCATGTTGTTACTTAGTAGTATAAGCAAGTAAAAGGTGGGAGATTTGTACATGTGACAGCAGAGACTTAGTTGACTTGTATGTATCCATTGTTAAGTAGGCCTCAAGCATCAGAGTCACACAGTCATACCTCTCAAAAGTAGTGATGGTCACTGCATGCCTTCAGTTTAGTACCATATGTTTGTACTGGAAAATCAATAAAGAGAAGTTAGGAAGTAATGATACACATTGCAGTTTCAGACTTCACAACCCTCACAAGACCATTAACAGTAAAGATGGAAACATTTTGATGCTCAACTGACTTAACTATCTAAAATCAATATAAATCAAAGGTACAATTACCAGTTCAACATCACAAATGCAGATATACTAAACTATGCACCCTGACCATCAGGCACAAAGCTTATGTATCATTGAATCCAAAAGATGCAAAATGGGGATATGGCACAGTTGTCATCACTTGCACAGGTTGTTGTGGGGGGGGTTGCCTAGGCTGACACCAAAGGTCAGTGAGTGTGAGTAAGAGAGAGAAATAGGCAGACATTTGGATAAAGCAACAAATGGCCAGTGAGACAAAATGAGTTTTAAGCTGCACAGCTGAACCCTGTTGTCATGGTCCCTACTCCAGGCCAGTAATCAAAGAGACTTAATCCTCCCCACTGACACCAGTGAGGGATGGACACTAGGAGCAAAAATGGATACACACAGTATTTTCAGATGCAGCTCTCTGCACCAAGCACAATTTCCCTTAAGAGCACACTCCAGACATGTGGCTGGACACTCCTTCTCTCACTGTCTTTCACTGTCTCTCCAGGCCCCAAACAAGACCTCACACTGACCACTTTGGAGATCTGTGTCCCAGTTCCAAGTAGCTGATTGATTTTCACACACACACACACTTGGGAAAGGGTGGCACAAAGTTACCAACTGTGCCCCCTCTCCCCAGCTTATAAGGCAGTTACACTGCCACCAGTCAGCTACTCAGACTCTTACAAGGGTACACAGTCATACTGAGTAAAATTAATACCACAACAAATGGTAGAGTTTGACCAGTGCAGCAAGACTTTCAGGAGCAGCTACAGCGTCACTAAAATAAGCATAGGTACTCTTCAGATGTTAACCATATTCTCTACAACACCAGGCACAATGAAATGTATTGAAATATTTAATAATAAATAAAATAGAGAGCACTGACTATCTAGCTACAATAAACACCAGAGTTTCAATCACAGGAAATATATAAAAAAATTGCACAATTGGATAAACTTACACAGATGCAGAAAAATAATACTTAACTAATCTCACTATATTATCCTGACTGACGTAAGAATTACTGTTCCCTAGTTAAGTTACTTACTACAGCAAGGCAAGATGAGGTGTGTGGTTGTGTAAGATATGTTTCTGAGCACTTTCCTGTCAGGTTCCGAAAAACAAAGTGCTGCTGTGAGAGTTCCGTCATATCTCTCACTAATATCTAATGAATCATTTCAGTGCTGGTTATAGAATAACATCACATCTGGTCATCTGACTGCGGTACAATACACACCTAGAGCTTTACTAAGATGGTTGCAGCATCTGAAAACTATAAAACATTTTCAAAAACTTCCACCCTTCCCGGGTAGCAATTAGTTCACCCCTAAAGACAATATAGTAAGATGCCTAGTCCTGGTTTTGCCAGACATTTTTATCTCTGGCTTCAGTCTGACCTGTGCAATAAAATATTTATCATGTAAACCAATCCATTTAATTTTCAACCTATTTTTCAAAATCAGTTAGATGGAGATTAACCTCTTCCCTTCCAGAATTCTCTGTTAAAACATATGCATTTAATCAGTTATAAAAATACTGTCTGACATGCATGTACATCTCATTTCTGTCCAGCAGGACCCGTTGTTGTTGCGTTTTTAATACAAGCAACTTTACAAATACATTTTTAATAGAAGCATCTGTACAAATCAGTGTGATAGTCAAATGACAAAATTCTTTACAAAACTCCAGCTTACTATGCTGGTATATGTTTTATTCTGTGTCCTGGCCAACCTCCAATAAACCAAAGGCTGTCTGGTTGCCCTGCACTGTGAGACACTGCGTCAGTGGAACACTGAAGTGCTTTCAGCTACAGTAGTGTATGTTAGAATTATATTTAATCTTTCCTCTAAACTGAAGACATTTTGCTATAGCCTTTTACTGTAAGCGTGCACACTAGTGGTTTCCCCCATTTTTTTCTCCTCCTATTGTACTCCTAGGTCCATTACTTAAAACTACTTTTTTTCTCTTGGAAACTGTTTACATGTGTACCTGCAGCCCTTACTTCAGTTGTTTTTCCCTATAGAAGTGGTGGTCCTTTTCACCACATTGTACTAGATTAGTAGCAGAAGATTCCTAGTTATTAGGAAGATACTGTACTACACTGACCTGGAATTGACTGAGCTTGGCTTTCCTGATTTGTTTTCTTTGAAGCTGGCCTGGTCCAGTTTTTCTGGCTCACAACCTTGTCAACTTTGTGTCTACCCCCTCCCCCACCTTCAACGTGCATGCCTCTCTCCCACTCCTACTCAATTACAGAGGAATCAAAAAACCTGATGTAGAAAGGCACCATCTTTTGACTTAGCTTTTCTGCTCTTGCTTCATAGGAATCCCCAGTAGTGTGCTCACATATACCATATTTTCTCCCACATGCTGTCATATTTAATATTATGCACTTGCCTTCTTGACTATAGCTTTCTTCCCAACTTCTACCATACTTAAAATTATACACTTGCTTTCTTCACATTAAAACCCATACCATCTGTCTAGGTGCTTTTTCACTCTTCTTCCTATCTGTGTGGAGATAGTTTTTTGCTGGATTCCTGGGCTGTTAAGGCTTCTGAGGTCTAGTGCAACCCACTCCATTCGCCCTACGCTTTACTCTGGGATCACTCCGCTTCTCAACCCTACCCCCATTCCCACCCACCCCTTTTTCATTACATTTATACTTCCCTAACCCCTCCCATTCATTACTTCATCAGCACCCTCCCATTAACTCAAAAACACACCCCCTATAAACTTCTCCCACATACTCACACTTCTATCTTTCTTAAGGTGGCATACATTACTAATATAATGCAACACATACAACTCCCTTTATTCATTCTCACCTGCAACACTCTTCTAGGCCTACTATTCTATAACACCTCTGTATACACCACCTTAAGCCCACCTCCACAGTCATACAGCACTTACACCCTACCACTAACAGATATCAATAATAGTTATTCTGACATCTCTCCTTCTTTAATATCAACTAATACCACTACTCTCACTCAAACAAAACTTTTCTATATCAAATCCAAACTTAAACTCTGCCTCTCACAATACCCCAGACCCCTCTCTAAGAACAATCAAGGCCATACTATAATTCTCCTTTTCTTCTCACTTACTAAATGTGGGGACATTCACCCCGAACCCCGGCCCAAACCATCCCCAAAAATCTAATGCAAACCCAAAACAACAATTACACTTTATAACAATAAACATTTGTAGTGTCTGTAATAAAATTATTGAATTTCATACCTGGCTAACCACACCTCAACTATTGTTGCAGTAACTGAAACATGTCTAAAGCTACAAATTTCAGCTACTGAAATTCTCCCCCCAGACTACAACATAATTTGTTCTGATAGACTCAACAGAAAGGGCAGTGGTGTTGTATTAATATATCAAAACTCCCTAAATCTCACTTCTTACCCCAAACCAGTCCCTACCTTTCAAAACATAGAATTTCTCCTAACAACTCTTCAAATAAACAACAATAAACACCTAACCATTGCAGTAGTCTTTATCCCCCCAGGCCAGAACATTCCCATTTTAGAGGAATTTCTGTCGTGGATAAACCTAAATGTATCAAATGAAACTATAATCCTAAGAGATACAAATATTAATTGGCAAAATCGTACCTCCACCTCCCCAGCCAACAGCATAAATTTACACAGCTTTACTCAACTTATCAAAACTCCCACCCATGGCCTATCTACAGGATCAGAATGTATCTTAGATTGGATATAGTTACCCACCCCCCACAATTACTCAAACTCTAGCACCCTACCCAACATACTAAGTGACCACCTCCCAGCATACACCCACAAGACTCGGCCTCATACAGTCAATACACACTCCTGTAAAACATCCAGAAATCTCTCCCACTTTGACCAAAATAAATTTTCAAGCATTCTAAAAGCCCATAACTGGCTCCCACTAAAATCTCTCCCCCTAGACAAGGCAGTTAATTACTTTAGTAAGCTGTTCTTGGATTGTCTTAATAGCTTACCCCCCATACATATCAAGTGAACAAAAGTGAATCACGCCCCATGGCTAGCAAAACTGACCTAACAATGCATCCTTCATAGAGACAAGGCATGGAAAACTTGGCAAAAAAAAAAACTCAACAAAATTAATTTCAAACAACTAAGAAATAGAGCAAGAAGCTAGTAATACAAGATAAAAAAATTCTCCTTTAAGCTAACAACCTTACAAAGTAATCCAAAGAAATTGTGGAAGTCAGTCTCCACCCTTCTCAACCTTGGAACTCTACAGAATCCCTGTCCTGCACCTAAGACCCCTCATCAAATTTCCCATGACTTTAATACCCACTTTATTACCGCCATCCAAAAAATAATCAAAGACTCCTCAACAAGCCCAAACCAATACTCCCAGAATACTAATAATCTCATACAAAATGACAATGCACCACTCTTTCCTGAGAAATATTCCAATTCTTTTACAACTCACTCATTTTCTATTCAACCAGTACCCACATCTCTCATATGTAAACTATTAAAAAAACTCAAACCATGCTCTCTTTCCGCAGACAACCTTCTCCCAGAATATTTACAACTATCATCAGATGCGATTGCATATCCAGTTAGTATTGTTATAAACCGGTCTCTCACAGAAGAATACGTCCCACATCTACGGAAAAAAATCTATTACTCCACTGTATAAGCCAGAAACTCTCACAACCTCTCAAACGATACTTTCCTCACTATACTAAATCCTTGAGAAGTGTGTACACACACAGTTATTCAAGTACCTCATTGATAATAATCTTCTGTTTCCCACTTAACATGGCTTCCGCCCAGAACACAGCACTAACCCTGCTGTCATTCATTGATACTGTTAACAAAGCCTTAGATACAAGTCACCCCACTTCAGTAATCCTATTGCATCCAAGGCTTTCGATACAGTATAACATACTAAACGTCTGACCCAATTAACAAACTTGGCTGCACCCCCAAATCCCTCAACTGATTTACATAATAACTAAACAACAGACAACAATCTGTAAAGTAGCATAACGTTCAATCTGATTATTTGTCAAACAGCGTAGGAGTCCCACAGGGTTCCTTTCTGGGACCATTACTCTTCAACATCTTTATTAATGCCCTCCACAAAAGTCTCTCAACTAGGTAAAATTATCCAGTATGCCGATTCAAAAATAATCTCTACTTCAAACAATTTCTCTGATCTCCTCATAGTTACTCAAAATGCTTTTACAGAGATTGAATGATGGCTAAACAATTCACAACTGCTACTAAATGCTAAAAAAAAAAATTATATTATTCTTTTCAAAACCACCAGATATAGACTTCAAAATCTTCTCTAAAGATGGAACTGAAATAGAAATAGTAAAATCTGCCAAACTACTAAGCATTACAACTGACAACTCACCTTTGAAATACACATTTTCAACGCAATAGAGAAAATGCACTTTAAACTTGGCAAACTTTATCATCATAAATTGTACATGGACAAAAACTCCAAAACAAAACTGGCAAGTACCTTACTCATCCTTGCTCTACTTTATGGTAGTGCCATTTTTACTAACCATCACTCATCCTTCAGCAGTAAACTTCAGTCTTGTTACTATAAAATAGCTAAATTTGCCTCAGGAAAGCCTAACCTCTCACACCACTGCCAAGCAAACTCTGAAAACTGATTGGATTTCCCAAACTATCTTTGCTATATCCAACTAATGCTAGCCCATAAACTAATTTATAAACCAAATACCTGCCAGGTACTCTCATTAATACTACAAACTTGTATTCCTTCAATGACCCTAAGATCCTCCAACAAATTGCTACTAAGTCTAATCAAGCCCAACAAAAAAGCTGGACAATGCTTGTTCTCCGATAACATTGCTAAAAAGTGGAACTCCTTATTCTCCCATATTACCCAAATAGACTGTATAAAGACATACAGAGTAGCATTGAACACTTACTTCCTACATGACCTCAAATGCCAATGCAAATCGAACAAACCACCATAAAACCTTCACTTATTTCTAACCCAGCTCCATAGTTCAAAATAACTTTTACCCTGACAGCAATACAGCTCTATTACTGTTACAACTGTTCGGCAAGAACTATGTTTTTTCATGCATTGCTAAAAAGAAACAACTCAGGTTTTGTACTATACTACCAACTGTTATCCAAGTTTATATAAGTTCTGATACATACTGATAAGTTTTATATTGTCTGTGTATTCTACTTTTTTTTTTCTTTTTTTTTTTTAACATTTGCATATTTCCGCTTTTAAAATATTTTTTGTCATGTGTCTGTATTTATATTTGACTGTATTAATTGTGGAGCTTTTCTCCCTGGGCCTCCAGTAAAATATAGGCTCCTGACCCAGTGGACTTTCCCGGTCAACAAATGTCAATAAATAATAAATGTTACACATGCACTGCCCTTCTCTCCTGTGCACAGATAGCACTACCTGATATCACCATACCTCTCCCCCCTTTGAAGACCCAAGCTAGTTTTTCAAATGACCCTGGAAAAACATTGCTTGAGATAAACAGGCCTAGCTGGAAACACATTAACCTAAACCCTGTCTTGAGAGCCCATCTGTATTGGCATTGCTGACCCTACTATGGTGCTGCACTGTCATGTCATATTCCTGCAACCCTAAGCTTCACCTTAGTAACTTGGCATTTTGCTGGCTGGCATGAAATAGCCATGTTAAGGAATTGTGGTCTGTAACCACAGTGAATTTTCTTACATACAGATAGGGCGCAAGTTTCTGCAGTGCCCATACTATGGTTAAACATTCTTGTACTATAGCTGTATAACATTCCTCCCTAGGGTGGTGTGTATGGGTGAGATATACAACTGGGTGCTGTTCTCCCTCTGAGGAAACCTGGCTATAATCTGGAATGGCTAACACAGGGGGTCCTCCCAAACCCCCTTTGTGCTTTTGGAATGCCTGCTGACAGAATGGAGTCCATGCTACCTTATGTGGCCTGTTTTTTCTCGTCAGGTCTGTGAGTGGAGCAGCTATTGTACTATAATTGGGAACAAACTTTCTACAGTTCCCCGGCTGTCCCCAAAAATGCCCTCACCTGCTTTTTGGTAAGAGGTGCAGGCCATGATTGAAAGCTTCCACTTTGGCAGGTTCTGATCTCCCCATTTCCCACTCTATGTCCCAGGTAGGAGACCTCTGCTATACCCATCTGACACTTACTGGGCTCAGTGGTCAATCCTGCCCTTTGCAGTCTGCCCAGGATCTCCCTGACATGCTGATGGTGCTTTTGCCAGGAATAGTTATAGATATCAGTATCATCCAGGTAAGTAAGGGCATAATTTCCCACTCCTCCAAGGATATGATCTACCAGTCTTTGGAAGGTTGCTGAGGCATTTTTCATCCCAGAGGGCATCTTTGTTAATTCGTATAATCCAAAAGGAGTCACAAAAGCTGACCTCTCTCTAGCAGTGGGAGTCAAGCAAGAGCACCTGCCAGTAGCCCTTGGTCAGGTCAGTAGTGGTCAGATACTTAGCCCCACCTAGTTGCTCTAAGGCTTCAGCTCTCCTAGGCATGGAGTAAGCATCTGACTCTGTTTAGATCTGAAGTAGTTACTTCATTTTCTCTGCAACCTGTGGGTATGGGATACGACCTCGGATCCGAGCCGGCAGCTTTCCAAGCTCCAAGATCCGAGCTCCTAGCTCCTCCCCCTACCCATAATCCCCTGCTACCAACCATATTACCCCAGATCGTTTTTTGCCGCGGCTGAAGAAGCTTTCCTTTTGAAGAGCTCCTGGCTGGGTGAGATCTTTGGTGATTTATAACCTTTTTCTAGAATTTAAAATCTTGTTTGTGTGGTATTAGCCCTTTTTCGATCCCCTTTTGTGCTAGTTTAATTTTTTTTGGTGCAGTTAATTAGCTTTTCTTTAGTCACTCCCCCTCCCCCCTTAGCGTTTGGATGTGTGTGTGAGTGCTAAGATGTCGGAAGGGCCTAAGGCCCTTTTTTCTATATGTACTGAGTGTGGCCACAAGCTTTCCCCAGCTGATGGCCACACTCAGTGCGTTTTGTGCCTGGAGGCAGCCCATCTATCAGAGGCCTGCCAGATCTGTGTGGCCTTTAACCCCCGGGCACTTTGGGATAGGAAAAACAAGCTGATCCAGGCGGGAAAGCTCCCCCAGGAGTCAGCTTCTTCTTCCTCTCCTGTTCGGGCTCCGGCTGCCTCGGCGGCCCCGGCGCCCTATGTTCCCTTAGCTCAACCTGGAACTCAACCTCCCTCTTCGGGTTTGAGCTCTGAGGAAACTAGTGCCTCTTCTGCTAGCAAGAAGAAGCACAAGGATAAGGAGGGACATAGATCCCATAAAAGGTGGGCTGAATCTCAACCCTCGGCTCCTCCAGCTAAAGCAGCTAAGTCTCCTTCGAGGGTCTCCGGATCCTCCTCCTCTCGGCTCCATTCACCTAGCTTCTCGCCGGAGCCGGAGGAGGAGGATCGGTCTCCCTCGAGGTCGTTGAGGCGGCCCTCCCGGCCCACCTTGACTACCTCTTCCAGGTCAACGAGAAGCATCTCCGAAGCGGATATGGATTGGATGATGCGTCGGTTCTTGCAGACCCAAATGCAGATGGGGGTGCTTTTGCCTCCCCCCCCTCTGGGGGGGGAGTGCGGCCCCCATGTTTGCCCCGATCACTCCTTCTCAGACTCATTTTCGGATCTCGGAGTTATCGGATCCGGGCCCCTTCGGACCCAGGGATTTGTCGGCGCCGATAGCGCTGGTCTCTTCGACGCCAACTATGCCCTCGAGCTTGTCGGATCCGAGCTCTCGGGGCCGAGGGCTGAGCATCGGATCCGAGGGAGGAGTTGTGTCTTTGGAGCTGTTGGCTTCGGAGCGCACCTCTCTCTCGGTGCCGACTGCATCGGCTCCGACCCCAATCCCTTCCTCAGAGCCGAGGAGATTGCTCTCAGAGGCTGGCGAGGGCAATTCTCCTTCGGCTTTTGAGGTAGTGGAGAGGGTACTGTCGAGGTCCTCCAGGTCCCCGGTTCGGGCTTCAGATCCACCTGTACCCCCACTGTATGAGGGTCTGTCTTCCATCATCCGACCATCGGGACAGCCTGCTCAAGCCCTTCAGCTAGTTCCCGTGGAGGAACAACAACCCGTCGATGAGCCCTCTTCGGATAGCCCCACCTAGGAGGTTCCTCGGAAATGGTGTAAAAGGAGGCACCTGGACTCCCCCGAGTCCATTACCACCGACACGGACTTAGATGACAGGGAGGGTTCCCCAAGGTCACCCCCTGAAGATGTCTCCTTTGGAGACATCATGGAAATGTTGCGTATTAGAGGGGGGTGGTCTGCCCAAAAACCTTCCCTTGATGAATCCATGTTCCTGGAGGCATTTGAGGCAGGCCCATCTACCTCCTGGGTGTCCCCTCCGGCCGACCCCCTGGTGGACTTAATTACCACCAGGGTGTGGAAGGAGCCCGACACCATGGAGCAAATCCCTAGGCATCCCGATAAAGTCCTAAGTCCCCCCACAGATAGACAGTCATGGGCCAAAGGAACCCCTGTTGATGCCATGTTGGTGGCGGCGGCCACCAAGAAAGAACTCGCTCAGGAGAGTTCTTTGGTCCACCCGCCAGATAAAGAATCTCGAGCGTTGGACCGGATTGGGAAGTGGATGCTTGCTTCAGCGACCTTTTCCATAAGAGCGCTGAACTATATGGCACATACCATCAGGCTACAGCGAGACTTGATCAAGGAATACGCTGCAGCCCCCCTGGAGTCCATGCCGGTCGGAGACAAGAATGTGTTTACGACACGAATGGCCACTCTGAAATCCATCTCTAATACGTCTATGCGGCTTCTCTCCCATGCTTCGGAGGGAGCCGCTAGAGCCAGCGGAGCAGGGGTCGTCTTACGACGTCACGCCTGGCTCCATCTTTGCGACTTCGCGGATCCCTTCAAGGCGTCCTTTGCGAACGCCCCCTTTGACGGTTCTGCTCTTTTCAGCAAGACCGTTCTCGATACGCTGGTCCAAAGCGAAAAGGACGGGAAGAAGCTGTCTGCCGTCAGAGTCCGCTTCTCTAGTCCCCAAAGATCCTTCTCCAGGAATCAGAGGGGACAATAGAAGCTGTGGTTCCGCAAGTCTCAGCAATCCCATCCAGCTGCGGACCACTCGTCCTCTAGAGTCAGAGGAGGACAAGGTGGACGCCGGCCCAGAGGCAGAGGGGGGCCGCGTAATTTTGGGTCTAGAGAACCTTTCTCGGACAGACCCGCGCAACAGCCCTGAGGGCTTGCCCGACTGTCCCTCTCTGGAGGCAGTCGGGGGGCGGTTGACGGAGCACCTGTCAAAATGGGAGTCCCTTACAACGGATCGATGGGTGCTCCGTATCATTTCCAGAGGTTATTCCATTCCATTCCTAAATTTTCCCCCCAAAACCAGACGCCTCCCCGATGTCCACCCGATCAGAGGGAGGCAGCGGCTTCAGAGATTTTGAAGCTGCTAAGAAAAAGAGCCATCCAGCCCGTCCCCCCAGATCAGTCCGGATTGGGTTATTACTCAAGGTTCTTTTTGGTGCCAAAGAAAAACGGGGACCTCAGACTCATCTTAGACCTTTCCGCTCTGAACCTGTTCATACCCAAGGAAAAGTTCCGGATTGCTACCCCTTCCAGTAAGGTGTCAGTCCGAGCCTCACTGAGGAAATCAGTCACCAGATCCCCCTTGGACTCCTCCTGTCATCCACTGCAAATACTCAGCAAAAGGGCTTCCCTATCATGTAAAGGCTTCATCGTGTTAACATGGTACAGTTTGTGTCCCTGCCTCCAGCCTAGCAGGTTTACCAATGTAATTAACATCACTGACTTTCCTTACCAATTCGCAGGGTCCCACCCAATCTGCCTGCAGCTTATTGTGTCTGACAGGAATGAGAGCCATCACCTCCTGTTCCAGAGAATATTCTCTGGCTGTCACACCAGACCTTTTTCTGCTGTTGGACTCCTCCAGATTTTCCTGGGCCAAGCCCATGAGCTCCGTAAGCCTTGTCCTAAGGTTTAGGACATATGCCACAACAGACTCCTTGTGGGATTGACACACACACCTTCCCACTCATCATAAATCATATCTAAAGTCCCTCCACCCCACCCTTTATCCATATAGCAACTCAAAGGGTGAAAAACCTGTGGATTCCTGGGGTACCTATCTGAATGCAAACAGCACTTGGGGAAAATGTTTGTCCCTCTCTCTCTCTCAAACTGGTCTGCAAATGCCCATAGTACGGTCTTTAGTGTAGAGTTTAACCTCTCCACAATACCATTAGTCTGGGAGTGGTAGGGGGTGGTCTTTAAGTGCTTCACCCCACAACACTTCCACAAACAAGCAAGGAGGTCTGACATGCAATTGGCACCTCTGTCATTATTTGTCAGGAAAGCTATCCTTCTGAAAGTTTCTAACAATGCATTTATCACTTTCTCTGTCCTAATAGAGGACATAGCCACTGTCTCAGGGTATCTAGTAGCATAATCTACTACCCCCAGGATATATTACTTCCCTGTAGAACTTGGGGTACTCAGAGGCCCCACAGTATCCATAGCTATCCTCTGAAATGGCTCTTCAATCACAGACAAAGGTATCAAAGGAGCTTTGACCTTGTCTTCTATCTTGCCTACCTTTTGACCCTGCTCACAGGTCCTGCAGTACCCTGTTACATCCCTTGCAATCCCAGGTCAATAAATGTTCTGCATAACACGTCTTGGTATGCTTTATGCCTATATGACCTGCAAAAAGAATGTCATAGGCTGTGGCTAAAAGTGCCAGATGGTGGGCTCTATTACCTCACCCTCTAACCCCCATTTATGGGTCCACTCTTTATACAGTAATCCTTTGTTCCAGTATAAGGATGCCCCTTTTCCTTGAGAATCTGGAGCCTCCTTAGCTTCCTCCCTCAAGCCTCATAAGGTAGGGTCCAAAAGCTGATCCTGTCTCAACTGTACCTTTGTAACCCTTCCCAGCTGCATTTCCAAAGGAAGCCTGGAATCTTCTGACAGCTGTGCCTCACTGTCAATCTGGGTACTACCACTCACCTCTGTCCTTGCAGTCACCCTGTACTTGGGAAAATTGCTACCTACCAGCAGCTGTGGCTTACTTTCAGGCTCACTGCTACTGGGTAGCTCCCTCCCTGAAATAACCACATCACCAGCCTCACCTTCAGGTGTGGGGTCTGTGTGGGTCTCCCCCAGGTTACCAGACCCACATGCCTGTCTCCAAGCTTGACTGCATGTAACTGCATGCACACAAGGTACTGCATTATCAAACTCATTCCCTATCAAGACATCTGCAGGGCTATCTTCAAACACAACTACCTGCTTGCTTCCTTTTCCACCCTCCTAGTCATCCCAGTCAAGGTGAACCCTGGCTAAAAGGTATTTGGAATGGGGTCCCCTCCTATAACTCTAATTGGAGTAGACTGCTCAAGCAAGTACTGCTTTTCTTTACCCACTGTATACTTCACAGTGGTTATGCCAGAGGCAATCTCTTTTAGCAGTGGCCTATCTTTCATCCACTAAAATAGGATACAAACTGAGGTGATAATTTGGTGCCCCTGTTGTCTCCAGACAGCTTACTACTGCCATGGTGTTATTCCTACTTGCTGGCTCCCTCGCCTTTTGTTGCCCACCGTGCTTCATTGGACATTTGTATGCTACATGGCTGTTCTGGTTACATTTAAAACATCTAACCCTTGACCCTGGCCATATGTCTGAACTAGTGGCTTCCCCTGTTACTGGTGGACTCTGTTGGGGTGGTTTAGGCTCCCCACCATGGGTTCCCTTATATCCATGTGCAGCACTAGGTATCCCTTTCTTGCGCAGTGGTGCCCTGCTTGCTACATAGGGATCCCCTTTTCTCCTCTGCTCATCTGCAGAGTTACAATTCCGGTCTGCCAACAAGATTGTCATATGCTCAGGCAAAGTGCTGAGGGCTTGTCCTCTCCCCAAAACATCTGCCAGCCTTTCAAAAGTGGTGACCTGACACCCACTCACCCACCTATAAAAATAAGTGCATAACTCAGCAATATAATTACATACACTCATCTGTCTTGCATCTTTGCTCAAGAAACTTTTTTCTCCAGGTTTCAGGTGTTAACTTAAAACATTCCAATAACCATTGTTTAACTTTATCATAGTTCAACCAATCAGTATCAGAAAATGTAGAAACAGCAGTTACATCTTTACCATGGAGTAAGGGGGTCAGGAACCCTACCCAGTACCCTTGGTCAATATGGTCAACATTATACTGTTTACATACTCTTTCAAGTATATGAATAAAACTGTATCACCCTCTGTAAACTGTGGAAGACATTTACTGACCTTTATTGCTTCTGGGGTTCAGTTATTCCCTTCCCTTTTACCTCCATGACACTGAAGAGTCAGCATCTCCCTCTCATGTTGGTGCTGTTTCTCCATTTCTTCAGCCTCCAAACCGCAGTCTCTCATTCTCTATGACCTCCAATTGCCACAGTCTCTCATGCTCCTCGACATCCAAATTTCACAGTTTCTCTGCTGATTCTAATCCATTTGGCCGCCAGTTTAAGTCTCTAACTCCACGGGTTTTTAAGTTCTGTAAGGAAGAGGGAACTGTCCTTTTTCTGAAGGCTGTGCATCCCCATCACCAGACCGGTTGTCTTCCTGGTTGCTGGTCCTTGCTGCAGCTGTGATTAAGGTTGAAATCATTTTCTCTTTAGTCAGGTTGGTATGCACCAATCCTGTGGCTTCACACACCTTGGCCAACTGGTTCTTTGTCAGCTTGCCATATTCCTCCATTGACATCTTTGCCTGCTTTCCCTGACTGAACTAAATTGACAAAAATACATAAAACTGCTGTGAAAATGAAAATCTGTTTACCTTGTGGCTGCTGAGAGTACACAAACCTTCAGTGACAACTGCCCACAGGGTACTGAGGTTCAATAAATATCCCACCCAGCTGCCACTAATATGTGATGGTCCCTACTCCGGGCCAGTAATTAAGGAGACTCTGTCCTCATCACTGACACTGGTGAGGGATGGCCACTAGGAGCAAAAATAAACACAGTATTTTCAGATGTAGCAGTCTGCACCAAGCACAGTTTCCCTTAAGAGCACAGAGGAGTACACTCCAGACCTGGGTCTGGACTCGGTGTCCCTCTCCAGACTCCAAACAAGACCCCACACTGACCACTTTGGAGCTCTTCCAAGTAGCTGACAAACACTTTGACACTTGGTTTTCTGACACACACAAACCTGGGAAAGGCTTGTTCAGAGTTACCAGCTGTGCCTCCTCTGCTCAGATATAATGTAATTACAATATCAGCAGTCAGCTAGTCTAAGTCTCTTACAAGAGTACCCAATTTTACTGAGTAAAATTAATACTAATACAAATGTCAGAGTTTAACCAATGCAGCAAGGCAGCAAGGCTTTCAAGAGTGGCCACAGTTTCACTAAAATAAACATAAGTACTTCAAGAAAATCAGTTCAAATTAAATTGTTTTATGATTGTGCTATGAAAGTCATCTTTCTCGGTTTCAGTTCAGTAGCAGACACAATGTCTAGAGCTAGAAGTTTTTTTGTATGGTCTTGGAAGAGAAGTAATTACTAGGTTTGAGATGCAGAAGTGTTTTATTGTTTTATGACTTCCAGGATCTGCAAACATCTGAGAGATGTGTTTTTCACAAGAAAATACAAATGCTATACTGAGGGTTCAACTTGGAAACTAAAGTCAGGTGACAAAAAGAGATGTCATCCAAGCTAACCCAACAGTAATATTTAATATTAATTTAAGAACTCTCTCAGAGAGAGACTGTGCATTTTGTATTCATCTTTGACCTGACAACAGCATCAGCTGGGAAGCATCTACTCACCTTGTATTGCTGTAAGTTTTTAGGGCAGAGTAACTCTTTTAGATTTAGATAGGAATATAGTAAAGTATAGCTTAGATGTTGTCTATGCTTATTTGAGACTGAGACTGTCCTGCAGTGTTGTTTTAAATATTTACTGTGATTTTGAACTCTGCTATAACTGCTTACTTACCGAGAACTGTCTTGTTCTTTTATTATTTATTATTAAATACATTTAAACCTATCGTGGCTGATATTTGTATGACATTTTTAAGCTCAGAGTACTTGCATATCTATTTGGTGATACTGTACAGGCCACTCCTAAATAGCCTTGCTCTTGCTCAGACTACCATTTGGATTAATAGATGACATAAGTATAATATGGAATGGACCTATGAGTCTACTGGAAGAATTCCTGAATTCCTATCATATATTAATACTACAACTACATTTTTAAAATTCACATGGAAAATTGATACTGAACATATGGATTATTTGGATGTATATTTATTTAAAGATTATACATGTAATAAGTATGCTGTTAATATATACAGGAAGCAAACATATTCCAACTTGTTCCTGCATTTTAGCAGCTCCCGCCCATATCATCAGAAAAAATCTGTGGTTAAAGCTCAGTTAGTTAGGGCGGTTTGAATGGTTTCTAAAATGGAATGCAATACATTACAACGTATGTTCATTCAATGAGCCTACCCAGTAGATCTACTAGATGATTTAGTTCAAGAAGTACAAAGTAAAAGAATGGGAGTTTTTTTAAACCCATTTTAAGTAGTAATGATCAACATATTAGTTTAGCAACAGAGGAAGAACTTTCCATTTCTCCTATGCAAGATAGAAATGAGAGTAATGTGACACATGATACTGTCAAAAAACAGACTATACAAAAGCTTTAGTTATTACTTTTAGTGTGGATCATAAGTTCTTAATTTCCATATTCCAGAAAAACTGGATCATCTTGTTAGATGACTCGTATGTTAGACAACATGTAGGCGACAAACCAGTCATTGTATATAAAAAAGGCTTGAGCTTTAAAGATTTGTTAAAGAAAGGACACACTATTGTCTATAATAATAAATGTGGAATGTTTAAATGTCGTGCATGTACATGGTGTAACAAAATAAGAGAAACGGATAATTTCACCATAAGAAATTATGAGTTAAAAGGAAAGTACAATTGTACCTGTAAAGCAGTGGTCTACCTGGCACACTGCTGTTCATGCACCACATTTTATATAGGAAAAACAGAGAAAGATTAGCCAAAGAATTTGAGCATGGATATGCCATAAGAAAATTCAACATAAATAATGCCTTATCTAAACAGATTATGGAATTTCCAATCCATAAGTTCTACTTTATCATCATTGACCATGTACTTACAAATGACAAACAACCATGGGGACTGCAACTAGAATTAAAGGAATTAAAATGGCAGCTTCAGCTGCAAGCAGACTCATGGCTAGGTATAAATGAACGTACCTCAGTTTCTGCAGTGTTAAAATTAAAGGCTTTAGAAAGAAAGAAATTATAAAGATCGAATAGCAAGGTTTTTTTTAGTATAACTATATGAATAAATATTGAGTAGATTTTAAATTACAAGGACTTTTAAGAAATATACTTATGTGTTGTATATGTATTTTTAATTCAACTTTATTATGGTAGAGATGGTGTGTTATGTTCTTATAAATAGTGACAAATTCTCCATTGAAAATGTTTTTAAGGAAGTATCACTTTAGGTAATTGTCTTAACCACTTTAAATAATTGTCTTAGCCAATGAAATGTTTTTAGGTCTTATTTAAAGGAAGTGATGAACTGTATGTGTTGTCTGAAGAAGTTTAATATTGGATTAAAAGAAAGTGCTAACCATTTTTGGCTCGCATGAGTTTTTTTACAGTTTGGTGCATTGATTTGTATGCATTTATTTAACTGCTGACAGTCCAGTCTACAGTCTTTGTCGTTTTCACTGTTAGTAACATTACACAGTAGGATTGAGCACCCTTTGTTAAGGGGCTTAGAGTTGCTGATAAAGAGTTGGCTGGTGGTAGCTGGAACCACCTTATAGTCTGGGCAGAAGGGGGCATAGCTAACAAACCTGTGCCAGCCTTTCCCAGGGGTGTGTGTGTGTTTATATGTCAATCAAATCTCAAAGTATGTGTATGTCAGCTACTTGGGCAGAGACACTGGTTGGACAGAGAGGGTGCTGGAGGTTTTGGCCTGGCCACTCAGCTGAGATCTGTACCATATTTTACTGTGTATGTGTACTTGTCACCCTCCCAGTGTGTACGTTCCCCACTGTTGCCATTGGTGAGGATTGAGGCTTCTTGATTACTGGGCCAGTATTGGGGTGTCACACTGATATTAACCTCTTCCCTTACAGAATTCTCTGTTAAAACATATACATTTAATCAGTTATAATAATACCGTCTGACATACATATATATCTTGTTTTCTGTCTAGCAGGACCCACTTTTGATGCATTTTTAACACAAGCATCTGTACAAATCACTGTGATAGTCAAATGACATAAAATTCTTTACAAGACTCCAGCTAGCTATGTTAGCATATGTTACGTATGCACTGCCGTACTCACCCTGGCACAGATGGCACTACTTCATATCATCACACATGTAACTGTTGTGTGTGTCTGTATGGGTCCTCTATGTGAAATTGGTGTCTGAGTATCTGCATGGACACAGCCAAGCTCTGGTCTAGTTCTGCGTCTTGGTATGTCAGACAGGGATGAGCCATGCATGGTAGAGGCGGCAGTTCATCGTCGTTGTCCCTGACCATGAAAACTGGCTCTACCAGGAGTTGCACTGGCGCATTCGCTCCCACAGTCAGATACACTGCTGCTACCTGAATGTGACTGATGTCTGCTGGACGAGCTCCCCTCACGTGGGTGCCAGGACCACGACCCCATGGCCTGACATGTCTGGGTGTGGACAGCTTAACCACTGATGGAGCAGTTGAAGTATTCGCAGTATGGTAGAGTCATTGAGCACAGCCACTTTGGCGAACAGCAGATGTGGCTGACCTACACCCACAAGGATGCCATCCCCATTCCAGCAGACATGGATGCCATCCCCATTCCAGCAGACATTCCATCGCATACACCACATGTTCCAGTGTGTCATTCATCCAGTCCATTGAATCAGCAACATAGTGGAGGCAGTCATGCATGTCAGCCTGTTCCACATCTACAATTCTAAGTATTTCTCTGGAGCACCTATGGGAACTTGCCTGTGCCTCCATGATGGCCCTAAACGTATGTTGAGTGGCATGGGAAGAGACACCTAGATCAGGTGGAGGATGGATAGCAGGCCTTCTCTGAGCACCCTCCTGCATAGCACCTCACCCACACTTTGGCTATGCCAGAGTCAACAGGCACTGAAGCCACAGTAAACACACTTGCCTGGTTGATTGTCTTACCCTGCACTTTTCCAATATCTGAAGGCTCACTGGAATGGGTAGGTGTAGGCCTATTGGCTGGGTCCGATGGAGTTTCAGGGAATGGTCAACCTCTGTGTCACATTCAACCTCTGCACTCCCCCAACTGTGCATGTGTTTGGCCACCATCATCATCAGAGTCTACTGATACTCCGACATCAGGTAGTAGAAGTTCCACATTTTCATTGTCAGGAAGCAGCAAGTATGCTAACAAAATAACTGGCATCACAATTAGACAGTACAGCAATACACAAAACAGTCCTGACATCAATATCACACACTAAAATATTTCTTTGAATTGCTCATCACTACTGACATAAAATGTTTGGCCTACCATGTGCAGATGATGGTGTGCTCTGTATGCCAGATGGTCCTGGAAAATGTTAAGCAAAAGGTAAGACATTATCATCATAATTAACAGTAACACAGGGAGTAATACTTTTTCCTCTTTTTATGTCCATTAACTATACTTTCAATAAAACTTAGATAAGTCCAACCTAATCCCATGTGTAATCAGAATGTGTTTTTAACTGTAGTAATCTTCAATCCCCCCATCCCCCCAAAAAAAATTTTGTGAACCAGAACTAATGTATTGATTTAAATTGTTTTACTATACAACTGTACTTTACAATTAAGATACAAAAGCCTACCTGGAAGCTCCTGCTGGGACATGCTTGCTGTCCCGGAAGCAGAAGCACCAATGTCAATGAAATGCTGTCTGGATACTTGACAGTGGACAGGAACTCTTTATTTGCTGTTAGTGGTAGCTTTGTAGCAGGCCCCCTGATAACCATCCAATCATGGGCCACTGCAGCTCTCTCCATGCAGATGCGATTATATCAGTGGCCCTATGGTGCACCTGGTCATATGCCCTGCAGTGGCAGTTCACTGTATTAATGTTTGCAACTATCTGCTGCCTAATTTGCATTCTGTCTGACATATCTCCACTTCCCCTCTCAAGCAGGAAGGCACCATGTTGCCTAAAAGCTTAAACAAAGACCTGATTCTCAGGTTCATTGAAGGGTAGTTTTCGAGGACTGAGATGACTGGGTGCCATAGTCCTAGGTGTTGTAAAAACAACAGAAGGATCATATACCCAAATATCATATAACTACAAAGCAACTGTTCCCAGATAAATCAGAAAAGGTAACATTTCACTGTTACCCACTGGAGAAACATAAAACAGTTTAGAGATTTTTGCTAAAAGTACTTTCAGATGAACTGTCCCTGAAAAATGTCTACAGATTTTACCACAGGACATTCTATGTTAAGGCATTACCAGTCATGTATACCTGTGAAATGCCCTGACAACCATGCCCATGCCATCAGTACACCTGTAACTAATGCATACAGATAAAAGTGTAAAGCCTTTGCTAATCAAAGTGTATATGTAAAACTATTAAACAAAATTTTCAGATGACAGACTGCAAGCATACCTTCTCAAATTCGGTAATCCTCTGTGCAGGTATATCACAAAGTAATAACCTCTTTTCTGTGTTCTCCACATCAACAAATCTCCTCACCTTCAGATGTTCTTCGTCTTCCCTTGCTGCAGTCCTGACAATTGGGTATAGTCCGCGTCCCAGTCGGCCCGAATACCAGAGTATAAGGCTGGCGCGTCATGGCGCTTGTTACTGACGCGCGTACACTCTCAGGGTACTAATCTACATGACCGGTGCGTCTTTTTCAGTCTTTCTTTGTCCGGCGCAGCCACTTTATGAAAGTGCGGCGGTTGGCGTTCCTTTCTCTGAACCGGAGTTTCAGACCTTCGACACATAGGCTAAGTAATTCTGCTAGAACTAACCCGTTTTTTGCATTTTGGTTTTTTTTTATGTCAACTGTGAATAAAAAGGAATCAGATGGGAAGAACATACCGATACATATTATCATAGATATTGTTAGGGATTATCATACATTCTGAGCACAACGTTGTTGGTTGCGATTTTGCCAGTGATTTAACAAGCTTTAATAACAAGCGCAGCTGAGCACTATTAAGAGGAGTGTTGATTGTGCTAGGTTAGTGTTTGGGTCGGACTCCGTGCCGCTCAAGAAGCCGGAAGGATGCCGCAAGGAAGTCTACAGTGGAAGTCTAGTGAGACAAAACAGTAAGTGGGAAGGGGTCTCCTTAGGCCAAGGAGGGGAGCTAGAGGAGGAATTAGAGTCTCAGCAGAGATCAGGCAGATAGAGATTACTGTCTCCTCTCAGGCCTGCCTCTTCAGGAGGCCGGTCTCAGGGCTGGGGGGCTTCTGTTCTTCCCTCTTCTCCCTAGCCTCCTCTGCTGCTTGCCCTTCTTCTTTTAGAGCCTCTCCTTCCTCAGCTTGGCTGGGCCCAATTTCTACTTGCCTCCTTCTCTACATATCTCTCGGCCTCTAGAAGATTTGATTTGCCTAAGAAACATATGCTTAAAATGGCAGAAGATTTAATTACTCTGATTAGAGGTTCTATGCCCCAGAAAGAAAAGTGTTCATAGGTTTGAGCTGGAGAGTACTGAACAGTGCAGTTTCTTGTTTTTCTAGTTCTGTGGAGATGTTCCTTACTTTCAGCTTCTTCCCTGAAATGATTGATCCTTATTCCAGCTTTCCCTCCTGAGGATTTTTCATTTTCAGAGACTCTTTCAAGATCCCTCTGACATGAGGAAAATTGGAATTTGAGAGGCCAGATTACATAGGCTTCAGAAAATTAGGAATGTGTGTTTAAACCCCTGGAGGGCCCTTTTTGGAGGCTCCTGTAAACCTGTTGGTGAGGCTAGTTTTGCAGAGGCTTCTCTGACCCTGCATCCTGGCCTCCTGCAGGCCTGATTCTGAAGTCTGATTCAGGGGGAATACTGATTCTGAAAGCTGGGCCTAAAGCTAGGAAGGAAAATGAGAAACAGGGCTCAGGGGAGAGGAAGGAGTAAGGGGCCAAAAGGTTTTAAAGCCTGGGTTAAGAAAAAGCCAAGAGGGTTGGGTTTGTCACCTGGGGGTTCCAGTGTATATATAATTAAGAAGTTTCATTCTTGATATTCATTGATCAAATGTATGGATGAGAAACGGAAAGCAATTGAAATCTCAAATGCCTGAATCAGAATTGGAAGTGAAAAAGTGGGTATGCAGTGTGTGGTTTTGATGCTGTAGGTTTCAGTGCTCTCAAGTATTGCTGGCAGTGGTTTTTGCGTCTTATGTATTGTCAGTCAAGACTGCTGCAGTTGTGTTCTGTACAGGGATTTTGATGCTCGATTACAGCTGCATGTTTGTTGAATCAGAATTTAGCCAGAATTTGGAGAGAAATGAGACAGATGCCCTTTTACAGTCTGATGTGTTGTTTGGACCGCTTTGATGGCATGTGTTTTCAGCTATGGGGAAGCAGTTTTAGAGTAAATGGTTTACAGCTAAGAGTTTGCAGTAGTAGCTAAGGATTTTTGGGCTCAAGGTTCTCCGCTAGAAACAGAAGACTGTGGTCACCTGCTCAGACTTCTGGTGAGGGTAGGCTGGGGTCCTTCTGTAAGCAAGGCCTAGGACAGCTCAATTCAGGAGTTCACGGCCTGGGTCGGACCTTAGGGAAGACGGTCAGTCCTTTCAGAAGAAAGGTGATTTTTTGCGTCAGCAGATGACATGAAGACTGGATCCATCAGCTGGGGTACAGATTTTATTACTCTTCCACCTTCAAGAGAATTTCAGGATTTCAGATGTCTCCCTCCACAAGAAAATGCTCACAACACACTTTTTTCTTTCCACAAGATGCCATCATTATTTTCCCAGTCATGAAAAAGGGCGCACAGAGATTTTATTCTCGAAAAAGCATACCAATGGAGAAGGGGAACAGCTGGTTTCAGGCAGTATCCAGCTAGGGGCCTGTCAGCTCTTCCAATATGTTCCAAGTTTCCTAGGTCTGCCTGGGGGGAACTGTTACTGAAATTTGCTTAGGGATCTCAAGAAAGCTTATTTGGAGAAATTCAGAAGTTCAAGATTAACCCATATTTCTCATTTCAAGGGATTGGGCTTCAAGATCTGCTGATTCATTATCAGGAACCTTCATTCTGGCATCATGCTTACTCCAGCCTAGTTTCATGCTCAATCTGGCTAACTTCTTCTTACTTCATCTGCATGCCCATTCAAAAAGGGACCTCTTGGACCCACTGCTATCAATTGGCTGTCACTGAGGACCAGGCAGTATTAGATCTACTCAAGGTCTCAGCAAAGGTAAGATTTCAACATGTTTCTTGGATTGAATTGCCTGACCTCCCAGATGGCCTTTAAACCCCGACAAGGGCAAAGTGTCTGTGAATTTAGCAGCAGCCGTGGCACACAAAAGTCCAGTAAAGAAAGCAAAGTCTCCTTAAATACTTTGTCATGTGATCTCAGGAAGTGGTAAGCTCTGGACAGCAACAGTCAACATTTAGGGTTCGCAATGTAAAGAGTTTCCTACAGATTTGCGATCAACAAGATTTGACACTGTCATTCTGTCCCATCTAAAATCAAAAGGGAAGCAAGAGTGGCCCATTGTATTCCTAAGTCATGAATCTGTGAACTTTCAGGAAGGCTGCATGGTATCACTTGCCCCTATGGACACAGCACTGCCAAGATTTGTGGAAAGTGACTCAAGATGTATGGACAACAGAAACAGCATTTCATAAAGGAATTCTTGTGTTAGCACAAGTCAGTTTGTCACTGAGCAGGGTCACTGCAGTTTTGTCTTAGAGGCAGATGCCTCGACAGATGTAGCGCAGTCAATGTGGCATTGATGTATGCAGATGGAACACCTTCCAGATTACAGACAAGCAATGATTCACATCAACATAAGTGCTTCAGAGACATTCTTTCAGGGAAATGTTTTTAGCAGTCTCTATTGAGTAGATGTTGATCAAGGTTCTGACATCACACCCCACCGTGGAAACTGACACCAAGGGCAACTTAGAAATTCAGCAAGTGTCATAAACAAGTTGATATACTCTCGCTGAACTAAACCTTGGAGACTATGCACAACTGCAACAATTTATTTCAGGGTAAGGAACTCCTAAAGGTCGTCCAGATTTTGGCAAACTCATTTCTCCTCTAAGCAGGAAGGCCTCTACCTTTCGCACAACATCACTTTGGATGTTGTGGTGGAAACAGGATCAGGATGATTTTGATGATTCCCTTTTGAGTCATGCCTTCTCACACCCACTCTGTTTCAGCCAAAGCAAACCAGCCTCCAAAGCCTTTACAGCTGAGCTCCATTGGAAAAGTCTAAAGGATCCTCTCTTTTGCTCTTCACCTCTTTTTCATAAGGTATCTGTTCCAAAGGTCTGGCTCCTTTGAAGCTGTGATGGTCTCAGCCTTATCTCAGAAGGATGAGATACTAAAAGCCAGTCACTGGCTCTCCTCTTCACCTGAAAAGCTTTCTTACCTCATTTTGTTGTAAGCTCCATGGGGTGAGACTTATCTCATTTCATTTTAAAGCCTCTTCAATATCATTATTCACTATATGTATGTCTGTTGTCTCTTCATCTCAGAAATGAAGTTGTTCAATTTCAAGCCTTATGGCAAAGAGCTCACTAGAATTTTTGTGAGGAAAGTGCGAAAAATGAAGAGATTTTATTTTAAGAGGAAGCCAAAGAATTTTTACCTCAGAGATGAGCCTATTTTGGTGTGTTGGCAAACTTTTAGGAAATTTTTGATCAGCTTTGTTTTGTCTCTTTCTTTTGTTCACATGCTGCTTTTGCAAGCATTCAACATATTTGTTTTAAAGATCACCCTAGAAGCAACTCCGCCTTCACACTAGATCCTTGAAACTTTTGTTTCAGACCTTTGTTAAAGCAGTGTTGAAGTTTTTCAAGGAATGGTGTTTCCCGCTATACTGGCTCAAAACCAAACTGTATTTTCCAACTTTAGGTGTTTTGAACATTTGAAAATAAGATTTGATTTTTGCATCCAGCTTAGATGTACACAGCAGTTGCTCTATATTTTCCTTTAGTTTGGTTTTTTTAGAAACTTAATTTAAGACTTATCAGGTTTATTTTACGTTCATAGGCATTCTCTTTCCAAAGGAGAAAACCTTTTTAGGCTGGATTGGCAATTGTATTTCATTTTTTTATCTCACATCACCAAAGGCAAAAGGTTTGGATTTGAGCCCTTCTAAAGATTTTTGCTTTTGCCACTTTATTTAGTACAGAATTTTTGCAGTTCTAGGGGACCTGGATATACTGCATTAGGCTTGTTATTTCTAGGTGGGTGTTCTTTGCATTAATTTCATTCTATCATTCCCTGAGACTACAAACTTTTTACACAGCATTTGGCAATGTGATCAGCTCCTGCTACTTTGCATCTGCAGCAAGCCTTTCCGGGCATACAGCAATTCTAAAGCTTGTAGGGTGGCTGCCACTTCTGAGCGTAGAGCTTTGTGTGCATTCTGCCTATTACCTTGCAGCTTGTGAGATCCTGTTGCTGCGACTCTTGACCTACCAGCATACCTCTGTGTTAGGCATTGCCCTTTACATGTCTGTTTTTGCCATAGCTTATATCTGCTACATGTTTACAACCTCTGTGTTTTGGGAAAGCTGGTTTGTTGGGTCTTCTGCAAGGGCAAAAGAAAAGACCCTGGGGACTTCGACGCCGGGAAGCGCGATTATATTTCCTGACGACTAGTACCAGCTATCCCTCCCCATGACCGTTTTTATATTTGTACTTACATTCTGCAGACTGTTTTGCCCCTTTTCTTTGGGTATTGTAGGACTGGGCTGTGTTTTTCATTGCTTACATTTATTGTTTTGGATATTTTGTATATACGGCACATGTTTTTGCAGGAAAGCTTGTCGGTCATGCGTTTTCCCTTGCTACATGGCTACCTTTTTATGGTGCAGATACAGGGCTGTCACCATGGTGAAGATGGAAATGAGGTGTGAACTCATTAGAATTGCTGAATCCCAAATACATGGCTTTGTGTATTTGATATAAACATAATGCAGGCATTCACTCAGTGTTTGTTTTCATTGGATTGCAACTGAGAATGATTACTGGTAGGGAGAAGGAAAACACAACAGCAGTGCAAATTGTCCTACATCCAGTGGGTGTTTCAGGTTAAACTTACAAAGTGTTAGATGTCATTTTGTCAAGGTGGAAATGTAAGTAAGCAGCACACAATTTTCTGGGTCTTTTCATTAACATCCAACTTCCCCTTCATTTGTTGGCAACTGCATATTATATTATTGCCATTTAATACCCTCACACTTTAAGGACAATGGTGTAGAATGGCTTACAGACTGCATGTCTCAGATAGTTGGTCAGATAACGAAGAATGAACAACAGTCACAGAGAGGTAAGACAGAGCTGCATATTTGCAAGCAGTACTCATAACTGGTTGTGTGATCACTTGGTGTACTACATCCAAAAATAGTAAATGTAAAATAACACCTGTATGGTTTCATATTACTGTAGATGATGTTGCATTTGGTTGTATACAGAGCTGCATATTTGCAAGCAGTATTCATAATTGGTTGAGTGATCACTTAGTGCACTACATCCAAAAATAATAAATGTACAAATAACACCAATATATTTTCATATTACTGTAGATGATGTTGCATTTGGCTGTATACATAATGATTTTAGTTCCTTGCTGCAAAGGTGTTTGTGTGGCAAAGAGGGATAAGGCACCCTTTACTGTATTTCTGAAGGTTTATTGGAGTTACAGTTAAAATTCAGACCTATGTAGAAATATGTTGTGTAGTAACATTTTGTAGTGGATATGTCATAGATTGCTTTTCCTCATTTCACTATTTTTCCCTTTTTGTGGGTGGGGGGGGGGGTCAGTGTTTGCAGGATGCACCACTTAGCTCAAACATGGGAAACGGAGAAAATGAATGTCAAGGTTTGGCTGTGCTTATCTTGTTTGCATGAAGTGCAGCAGTGCACAAATTGCACTAGTGGCCTACCCAGGAAACAGGCAGACCACCTGCAAACAAGGTGTCTGTAAAAGAGCAAATGTCAAAAAAAGTACATTGTTGGAATTTCTGTGTTTCATCACGCAACTGCACTTAGCTGCATTGTGCAGCAGTTAGTAAAGTTCCCCAGCAGCTGCAGCCATCGAACACCTGCAGAGAGGACTCAGACAGCCAATAATTGAAACCGAATACATTCAGTTAATTCTGTTGGACACTGCTCATACCTGCTAAGCGGCGTTGCTCAGCGGTTAACAAAGGAACCTTAAAAATGATTAGGAAATTGGAAAATGTCATGTAACTAGCCCAGTGACAGCAGGTATAAGTGTATAGTTGGAGTACAGATGTTCCTGGTTTCTAGTACAGTGTGTGCAAAATATTTTTACTGTTGTGACAGTGCAGTTTATAGCAATGAACTGAAAAATAGACTAGTGTTCTTTCAACATTCTTGTGGCGACAGGTGTAAGTGTAGGACTGCCATACCCATAGTCTTGGGTTCTAATACAGGATATTCCACAGACTTTTACTGCTGTTCCACTTCCCATTATATTCACTTTCACTTATAACACTTTAGATAGCGGAGCTGATATGAATTATATATAGATTATATATATATATATATATATATATATATATATATATATATATATATGAGGGATGAAACACCGTTATTGTGTTTTCAGATGTATGACTGAAGGTATACTGTCTACTATATTTCTGTAAGTATAATTATGCTATCTGGACTTGCATAGGTTTCACAATTACATAAGATACATACACAACTGGATTTATGTCCAATAACCTAGTCAGGTTACATACATACATGTGTAAAAGTACAAGCTGTCACCTGTATTATGTATGATTCAAGACCATGTCTGAGCAGCACTTCTTCTGTGGGAAAGATGGAAAATCAATGCTGTGGATGAAAATGTTTTGTCCCTTATGCCTAGGTTTGAATCCCATAGTGTAAGAATCAATTTCCTTCAGCGTATAAAGGCAAAACCAAATGTGCTAGGTCTTTACATTTATGCCCCCAGTGCATGCCTGCAAACTTAACTCACCTAACAGTTAGCTTCCAATTTCCAATATATGTAGCCAGGCTATATCGGTAGACTCCCCCTCAAACTAAGGCCAAGTGTCAGATTAACCTTCCAGTTTCAATTATTTAATTCCTCCCTGCTTGGCAGTGGTGCACTCTGTTTAACAACTCACAAACATGGCTGGCTTCTTTGCTTGGGCTTCTTTATTACCAGTAACTGGAATTAGTGGGAAAGCATCAGTTTCCATTGCTCTAGTGGTTGATATAGCTGGCATTAGAGAGGAAAGTGCCAAGTTTAGGGCACAGCGGTGGGGTGTCCAGGATATTTACTGGACTCTTGGTAAAGTGCCACACCCAAAGGCTTTTGCAGGAGGACTATTCTGGCTCCCAGTACAAGCCTGAGGTGTGGAATTGCCATTGGTATCCCACGCACTGAAGAACAGTGTAGGCATCATTTTAATCACCTAAAGAGGCGAAAGAGAGATATTGTCAGCCATTGGCTGAATGAGTTTCAGGCTGCAGACATCCCACAGCTGTGTAAGTATGACAATAAGAGAGTACTTATAAGACTGAGAAAGCTAAATATAGGCAAGACTGGTATGCTTTTCTGTTCTTTCCCCAGCTCCCACCAAACGCGAGTTGAATTGGGAGGTTCATGTTGCTCAATCGGAGAGACTGAGGGAAGCAAGTGGTATGTATACAGCAGAACAGAAGTGTTGTTGTAGCTTTAAAAGTTAAAGATACTTTTTGGTCTTTTATAGAGTTGTATCAAATTGAGCATGCATATCCCAACTATAAAAGCAAGTATGCATGCATTTGTCTGTAGCATAAACCAATTGTAGGAGACCAATATTAGATGGTGGTCTGAGGTTGTGGGTTAAAATACCATGATTCACAAAGTACAGTTTTGTACCTACCATAAATGTAGATGTCCGAACTGGATAGCATCTGCAGTCATAACAACTGGGTTGTCCTGTCGTCAGGCAGCCCTTCGGTCGGCCGGATTCCAAAGTCTGGGTCCGGCCTCGGCTGATGTCGCACTTCACCCGACGTCATCTCTGCTGGTCTTCGGGTATAAAGGCATCAGCCGACGCCATTTTCCTCAGTGTTTCTTGCCCCAGATGCCAGTTGCCCTCTTGGAAGGCTAAATTTTGGATAAATGCCAATGTTTCCAAAAGATAGAAGGCAAACACAAGAAATAAGCATGTATGTACATATATACAAACAAATACACCATAAGAGACTCCCCCCACCAGCTAGCTATTAGGGGTAAATACCCTAGGAGTACCACAGAGGGAAGGAGGAGGGTAATCCTGACTGCAGATGCTATCCAGTTCGGACATCTACATTTATGGTAGGTACAAAACTGTACTATGTCCTTCATGGATGCATCTGCAGTCATAACAACTGGGTAGAATACCATAGCCAACTAGGGGAGGAGGAAGAAGAAATTATGGTGTGGTTAGGATCCCTTGCAGTACAGCAGTGGCGAACCCTGCTCGGGATCTGGAATACAGAGGTAAATTATAATGCTTGGCAAATGTATGCACGGAGGTCCAAGTAGCCGCCTCAATAATGTCCTTGGTTGCCACTCCTCCTAAGAAGGCTGTGGTAGTGGCTGTTGCCCTTGTAGAATGAGGTCTTATGTTCTGTGGAATTGGTTTTCCATGGAAGGAGTAACAGAATCGTATGCAATTTCCTATCCATTTGGAGATTGTCCGTTTGGAAATTGCTTTTCCTTCTCTTCCTGTTGCATAGGCTACAAAAAGCTGGTCAGTTTTTCTGTTACTTTTGGTTCTGTCCAGGTAGTAGCGTAGCTGCCTATGTACATCCAAGGTATGCAGCATTCTTTCCCCTCTGTTTTATGGGTTGGGGAAGAAGGTAGGTAGGTGGATTGCCTGGTTTAAAGACACTCTGGATACCACCTTAGGCATAAATGTAGGATTAGTTCTCATGGATACTCTATCTTGGTGGAAGATTAGGAAGGGTTGTACTGCCATTAGGGCCTGAAGTTCCGAAACCCTCCTTGCTGAGGTTATTGCCAGTAGGAAAGCAGTTTTCCATGATAGATGCTGTAGGTCTGCTGTTGCTGCTGGTTCAAAAGGCGGGAGTGTCAATTTTTCTAGCACAAAGTTCAAGTCCCAAGCTGGCAGTGGTGGTTTCCTAGGAGGTTTTACATTCTTGATCCCTCTGAGGAACTGCCTGAGTAGAGGATGTGAAAAGACCGGTGGATCAAAGCTGTATTCTGCTGAAATAGCTGATGCATGTATCTTGATGGAGGAATAGGACAGGCCTGTATGTAGAAGCTCTGCCAAATACTCCAGAATGTTAGCAATATCTATATTCGACACGTCTTTTCCTCTTTCAGCACTCCAAATGACAAACCTTTTCCATTTTCCTGCATAGTTCCTTCTTGTTGAAGGTCTGTGGGCTTCAAGGATAATGTCTTTAACCCTTTGGGAAAGATCTGGATTAGTTGCTGCTATGTGATGTTCCATGCAGTCAGTTGCAAGGTTTTTAGGTTTGGATGCATGATGCTGTAGTTGTTCTGAGTTAACATCAAAGGCATCAGGGGTATTGCCCACATTTTGTCCCGAGACATGCTCCTCAGCAACGGGTACCAGTGTTGTCTTGGCCAGTTCGGAGCTATCAGGATTATCCTTGGACGTTCCTCCTTGATTTTTAGTAATACCTTGTATATCAAGGGAAGAGGTGGGAATGCATATGCTGTCAGACCTTTCCAGCTGAAGGAGAGCAAATCCACCTTCCATGCAAGTGGGTGGAATGTCCTTGTGCAGAATTTTTTGAGCTGGTGATTGAGAGGGGAAGCGAATAGATCTATCTGCGGCATTTCCCATTTCTTTGTGATGGTCTTGAAGATGTCCGGGTGTAGCATCCATTCGTGAGCATCCGAGGTGGTTCTGCTTAATATGTCTGCTAGAGTGTTCTCCTTTCCCGGTACAAACATTGCCTGTAACTGGATGTTGTAGCTGAGTGCCAGGTTCCAAAGGTCCAAAGTCATTCTGCATAGGGGTATGAATGAGTGCCTCCCTGTTTGTTGATGTACCACATGACTGTGGTGTTGTCTGTCCTTATCATCAAATGGCCTTCTTTGAGAAATGGGCTGAATTTTTGGATTGCCAGTTTTACTGCCAGCATTTCTTTTTGGTTGATGTGCAGGTGTAGCTGGTCCTGAGTCCACAATCCCTGTACACATTTGTCCAGCATGTGAGCCCCCCATCCCAGGTCTGAGGCGTCTGTTGTGATGGTTTGGCTTGCTCGAAGGCTGTGAAAGGGAAGGCCTGGATTTGTCTGGCATGCTTGAGCCCACCATAAGAACTCCTGTTTTAGGCATGGGATTAGTGGTATTTCTGCTTCTAGGCTGTGCCTGTGTTGGGACCATAAATTCTTTAGCTACCACTGTAGTTTTCTCATATGCAGTCTGGCATGTGGGACCAAGATTATGCATGATGCCATGAAGCCCAAGGCCTGCAGAACTTTTCTTGCTGTTAGCTTGTTCTGTTTTGTTAGTGCCAAGAAGTAAAAAGGGAGTTCTTTTTGTTTTTCTGCAGTTAGGAATGCCATTTGTTTTACTGTGTCCAATTCCGCGCCCAAGAATGTCCTTGTTTGGGATGGTATCAGCCTTGACTTTTGAAAATTGACTGTGTATCCCAGGGCTTGTAGCAAGTAAATGACCCTTTGTAAATCTGTTGTCAGCTTGCTTTTGTTGTCCGCTTGTAGCAGGCAGTCGTCCAGGTATGGATAAATTTGGATTCCTGTAGTCTGCAGTGGGCGATTACTGATGCCAGGCATTTTGTGAATACTCTGGGTGCAGTAGATAAGCCAAAGGGCAATGCTGAGAATTGATAATGCTCTGATCCTGCAAGAAATCTGAGGTATCTTCTGCAATTTGGTCGAATGGGGACGTGCAGGTATGCCTCCTTGAGATCTAGAGTTACCAGCCAACACTCCTTGCCCTGCATGGGAAGAAGTTGCTGTAGGGTCAGCATTTTGAATTTTGGGACAATGATGTATGTGTTTAAGATGGACAGGTCGAGAATAGGTCTCCAACTTTTTCTTTTCTTGGAACTAAGAATAGTCTGGAGTAGAATCCTTTGCCTTGTTCTGTTATTGGTACTCTTTCCACAGCTCTCATCTTTGTTAATTGCATTATCTGCTGTAGAGCTTCTATTTTTGATTCGAGGCAGGTTTGGCATTCCTCTTTGACTGGTAAAGTGTGGAAGTGGAACCGTAACCTTGGTCTATGGTTTGCAAAATCCACTTGTCTTTTGTGACATAGTGCCAATTTTTCGAAAATAAGGCTAATTTTCCGCCTAATGGTGCTGCTATTTGTTCCCTGGTAGGCGGAGTTAGAGTCAAGTCATTGTGATTGTCCTGTTGCAGTGGTAGTGGCTGTGTCTGTGCCTCTGTTATTACCTTGCCACTGTCGTCCTCTGTAGGCACCCCCTCTGGATTGATTTCTGCCTCTGGAACGTCTATTCCTGCCCCTTTGGGATCTTGTGGAGTCAGGAAAGGACCAATTTTTGGCAGGCCAGTTCCTGCTAAACTTTGGGATCTTGTGGAGTCAGGAAAGGACCAATTTTTGGCAGGCCAGTTCCTGCTAAACCTTGGGGGCTGAACCTGTAAGAAATCTTTCACCGTTTGTACAGATTTTGCCTTTTCTTCCATTTTCTTCATTACCTGCTGGGCAGGTGTACCAAACAAACTGGCCTTATCCATAGGAGCATCTAATAACTTAGCTTTAACATGATCCGGTAAGGCCTGTTCCTTCAACCATGCATGTCTTCTTATCACTGTGCCAGTCATGGCTGATCTAAATGAAGCCTCCAGTGCATCATAGCCACATTTTAAAGAATGGTTACTAACCTGTTGTATGTTATTTACCATTTCTAATACATATTTCTTATCTATAGAGTCATCAGAGGATAGCTTTTTAGTTAACTGATCAAGCATAAACTCTTGGTATTGTATCATGTGAAACTGACAGTTTAAAGCTCTAGCTGAGAGAGTAGTAGAGGTGTAAACTTTTTTGCCCCATCTGTCTAAAGACCTGGATTCCCTTTCAGAAGGAATAGGATTTTTTGCTGTGGTCGAGACTACTGCCTTAGGCCCCTGGGATATAGTTTCGGGGTCTGCCAGTGGGGCCTTGTATAGGTGGTGATGAGTGTCTGGCACCCTGTAAAATCTATCCGGTTTGGCAGGGGCTGGAGTTAAGGATTCAGGTGCAGTGCAGACATCATTAAATGCATCGTCCACAACAGAAAGGACAGGGGGTATAGCTAAGGGCCTATGTTGTGGTAAGTGCAGAAAAGTCCTAAGTCTTTTTCTGGAATCTGAGAAATCCTGTTGTTGCCATTGGAATTGTTCTCTCATGGCATGTAAGGTTTCCCCAAAGGAGAATTCCTCTGGTGGAGAGGCAGCTGGAATGGATTCTTCAGCATCGGAGTCTTCATAATTGGAAAAAGGAGCCTCTGGCTGGTCTGTAATATCTGAGTCATCCGCAGAATCATCAGAGGAGACAGGCTCGGGGGGCTCTGCTCTAGGTCTCTTTTCTGGGGGTTGAGATGCCCTGTCTGGGTGAGATTGAGATCCCCTAATTAAGGATATTAAATCTTGTGCCAGAGTAAGCATTTGTGAACTAGAAGTGGGCCTGGTTGAGGGGGGTTTAACAGGCACTGATGTAGTAGATTTGGCTGCTTTAGCCCTGGCAAAGGCCTTAATAGACATGGCTGCAGGAGGCCTAGCAGCACCACGTGCTGGGGTAGAGACATCCAAAGGGATGGTGTCTGATAAGTCACTAGTAACCACAGTTGTAGGTATAATTTCTGAGGCTGTTTCAAGTAAAGTGGCAGAAACCTCAGTAGTAGTCATTGATTCGCTGTATTTTGATCAGTTTTCGGTTTCGCCGAAACCGAGACACTCATGCGTTTGCTTAACCGTGGTTTTGGCCGAAACCGCGACAGCGAGTGTCGGTCTTTTCTTTGCGTTTTTAACAATTTGGGTAGTCGGAGGATCCGACGGCATAATGTACGCAAAATCTGAGCCGAAAAACTGTTCAGCAAACTCCGACCGACGCCTAAGCGTTACGCCGGTTGAAGGAAGCACAGGCCGAACAGGCTGCTACGCCGTGGTCTGGGCCTAAACAAGGCAAACAGTAAGAGTGGAAATCTTTATGAGGTATTTGTTTCCCACAAGTTAAACAGTTATTGACTTTTTCTGACATCGGCTGAGGCAAGAAAGAGTCCCCAACGGGTACTTAGCTTTAGAAGTCTTCAAGTAGTATTCGTAGTAGTAATCTCTGGATCTGACCGACCGGCACTTGCGAACAGCTTCTGCTTCGCCACGCCGCAAGAAAGACTGAGGAAAATGGCGTCGGCTGATGCCTTTATACCCGAAGACCAGCAGAGATGACGTCGGGTGAAGTGCGACATCAGCCGAAGCCGGACCCAGACTTTGGAATCCGGCCGACCGAAGGGCTGCCTGACGACAGGACAACCCAGTTGTTATGACTGCAGATGCATCCATGAAGGACATCTATACAATATTGTTCAGAAGAAAAAGAAGTAAAACGGTCGCAAGATGTACGGCTCCACAAACATGTAATCTATTGTATACAAAGTAGGTAAGCGCTTTCACCACCTTCCTGGTAGCTTCCTCGGACCTTAATAACATGAACAAAACGTTTCTTCCTTTTAATATAAAAATACTCACAACTGGCAAATCAAATTCACGTGCTGTTACTCATATCATCAGCCCTTCACTCCCATTGCAGTAGTGCGCATGCTCCCTATTGCTGTATACTTCACTCATCCAACAAACTTCTTTAAAAATACAGCATTAAATAGCATTTCAATATAAACATTTATATGTTGCACATGTGCGAGACGCTTATTCTAGTTCTCGCTCCTATTTAAGCCTTATATATCCACATATTGCGATCCCTCATTTATACACATGTGAAAAAGTAAAAATGTACATGCATAAATGAAGATATAAATAAAACACATTCCTTGGTGCAATATATACTGCTCCAACCTCCAAAAGACGGTCTAAAAATTGATTAACAGCGTAAGTGCATATGCAGCCCATTTATAGATTATTATTTCATTCCTTGCATCTAATAAAGTAGCTTAGTGTATTCTGTAGTGGTGGATTTAAAACTCACTGACATATATACAGCTCTTACAGTTTTATGAAATCTCAAACTTTACTTGCTGTTGCTCGTAGTGTCATTCCTTCGCTTTCATTATAGTTGTGCGCATGCTCCCTATTGCTGCATATGTCACTCAACCAACTAACTCTAAATTCCTTAAACACGTAGTATATTATGATGCTTCATAATGAACATTTATACATATCATATATGCGGTTCTCTCATTCAGACTTGTGTTACTGATAAAAACTATGTATATTCATATACTCATTTGTATATTTATGCTAAAACTCTACACTATATTAATACAACCCAATATATATGTAAAAATGTAGGAAACATACTCCTTAATACAGCATATATCACTCTGCACTCTAACCAGCAATCCAATAAATAATTCACAACTCGGGTGTGTATATAGTATGCATATGGAAAAACAAATGGAATTATAACTACATCGGTAGTAGCAAGTAAACCATATATCTAAATAAATGCATTATGATGCATACATACTTCACATGCATATATAGCTATCATGTATATATGCATACATGTAAAGATATATATGCAAAAGATGTAGCATATAAACCAAATTTCTAAATATGTGAGGTAAAAATGTAGCTCCTATGATACCCGCTTAATTTCTAATCCCTCTAGATTCCAAAGCAGGCTTAACTGTAACTTTCATGTTAAGGCCATACCCTTTATCTGATCTTAGTCTTAGGATCCATTGACGTTCCTTAATCTCCACCTTGTTCCTAATATCTCCCATTCTATCCCCTGGTTCTATCTTATTAATAACCATAAAATTGAACCTATGCACCTTATTGTTGGTCAGGTCATATTCAGACAAAGCACTGACGGAATCTCTTTCCCTGATACTATTAACATGTTCTTTTACTCTATCTCCTAACATCCGTGTGGTCATCCCTACATAACAATACTGGCAGCATTCACACTGCGCTGTATAAACTATATAATGTGAAGTTGTTCAATCTCGCCTTCATTCTTACTGATGGTTTGGAGGCGATCATCGGCTCCGAGTCGGGCAATTAGCAAAGCTCGAGGTCTCAAACAGCTCGAGGCCAAAGCCCTATCCCACAACACACCACTACATTCCCTATATCTAGTTTGCCACTGCAACTGATCGGGTGATGTTCATCGTGCATACAGCTGCAGTCATAACAGATGGGTTATCCTGCCATCAGGCGGGTCCTTGGTCGGCCGAATTCCAAAGTCTAGGTCCGGCGTCAGTTGTCGTCGCTTCTTCCCTGACGTCAGTGCGGCAGGGGTATAAAAGAGCCAGCCGACGCCATCTTCTTCAGTCTTTCTTGCTGCGTGGTGCCCGTAGCAGAAGCAGTTCGCAAGTGCCGGTCGGCCAGCTCCTGAGATTTACGAAAATATTTCAGCCGAAGTCTTCTTGAAAGCTAAGTACCCGTTAGAAACTTTTCTTGCCTCAGACCGATGTCAGACAAAGTTAATAATTGCATTTCATGTGGGAAGCAAATACCGCATAAGGATTTCCACTCTTTCTGTATTCCTTGCTTAGGCCCAGACCACGACGTCTCGGCCTGCCGTTTTTGTGCTATATTCAACAAACGCACTATTAAGCATCGGGCGGAGTTCGCCCATCACTATTTTGGTAAAAAATGTAATTATATTATGTCGTCGGATACTCCAACTCCAGTTTTGAGTAAAAGACGCAAAGATAAGGACCGACATATGAGGTCCGCGACTTCTACTGACACCACGCTAAGGCCGACTACCGGTTCTCAGCTAGGCGCCTACGCAGCCCTTGAGTACCGATGACACTTCATTACCGGTGTCTTCTGTGCCCGAGGTCGCAGGCTCCTCGGCCCCCATTCCGACTACAGATACCGACGCCACTCTTGGCGGGGAAACTCAGAGTTTAGACAGGCCTGCCATTTCTCAAGGTGTCTTCAGGCCTTCCTCCTTCTCTATTAAAGCTTTCACAAAATCTAAAGCAGCCATGAAAACTAAAAAACAAGGACCACAGACCCCCTCTCAAGGCCCCATGCCTAAAAAACAGATGCTCAAAATGGCTGAGGATTTGATTACTCTTATCAGGGGTTCTCAAAAAAGGCCCAGATTAGAGGAAGACTACCCTTCCTCAGATCAAGCCTCTATTATCTCTGAACATTCTGAGGACCAGGAATATACATATTCTCCTTTTGAAGACTCTGATGCAGAGGAGTCTATTCCCTGGGTCTCCCCCCCCGAGGACTACTCTTTTGGGGAAACCCTACATACTTTGAGGGAACACTTTCACTGGGAAAGCCAAGATTACTCAGATTCCAAGAAAAGGATCAGGGATTTTCTCTTGCTCCCCCAGCATAGGCCTCTGGCTATCCCTCCTGTCTTAGATATATTAGATGATGTGTACACAGAAGCCAGCCTCAACCCAGATTCTTTACCTCCAGCTCCTGTTAAACCAGACAGGTATTACCGGGTTCCTGATTCACACCAGTTCCTATACAAAAGCCATGCTGCTGACCCAGAAACTATTTCACAGGGTCCCAAGGGAATTAAGGCCTCTACTGCTAAAACCCATTACCTTCAGAGAGAGATTCCAGAGCTTTAGAAAGGTGGGGGAAAAAGGTGTATACCTTGGCCACTTTAACCATGAGGGCATTAAACTGTCAGTTCCATATGTTAAAGTATCAACAGTTTTGTTATCTCAGTTGAAAAGCAAAATGACACAACCTGAGCAACCAGATTTAAAAGAGTTGCAGGATTTGTTGCATAGTGCAGAGCAAGTGGGTAAACATACCTTGCAGTGTGGTTTTGATGCTTTAGAGGCCTCATGTAGAGCTGTTGTTACAGGGTCTGTCATATGTAGACATGCTTGGCTCAAAGAACAAGCCTTACCAGATCATGTCAATGCTAAATTACTAGATGCACCTCTTCAAAAAGATGTATTGTTTGGTGTTAAAGCTGAGGAGGTACTAAAGAAAATGGAGGAAAAGGCAAGATCAATGCAAACAGTGAAAGATTTCCTGCAGGTACAACCTCCACATTTCAGCAGAAACTGGTCTTCAAAAAATTGGTCCTTTCCAGCCACAGACAGACCTCAAAGAGGCAGATACAGGCGCACGAGGGGTAGAGGGCAATCTCAAGGATCATTCAGAGCCAGACAATGGCAAGCACCAACCCCAAGAGGTCGAGAAGATAAATCACAGTCATTCAGAAAGCAGACACAATGACTTTCCCCTTTACCTGCCAAGCAAAGCTTTAATGGCAGCACCTTTAGGTGGAAAACTGGCATTATTCTCAAAAAAATTGGCATATTGTCACAAAAGACAAATGGATCCTGGGCATTATAGACTGAGGCTACAGATTCCACTTTCACACTCTTCCAAAAATGAGAGGCATGCCAAACCTGCCACAAAATCAAAGGGTAGAGGCACAAAAACAAATTTCAGCTCTCATGGACATGAAAGCTATTCAAGAGGTACCTGCAAAAGAACAAGGTGAAGGGTTTTATTCCAGACTATTCCTGGTACCAAGGAAAGACAAAGACTGGAGACCTATTTTAGACCTATCCATCCTAAACACATATTTACAGGTACCAAAATTCAAGATGCTCACATTACAGCAGCTTCTTCCCATGCTGGGCAAGGAGTCTTGGCTGGTAACATTGGACCTCAAGGAGGCATACCTGCATGTCCCTATCAGACAAGATTGCAGAAGATACCTCAGATTTCTTGCAGGTTCAACCCATTATCAATTCTCTGCATTGCCCTTTGGCTTATCTACTGCGCCCAGAGTGTTTATGAAATGCCTGGCATCAGTAATTACCTTCTGCAGACTTCAAGGAATACAAATATACCCATATCTGGATGACTGCCTGATCCAAGCGGACAGCAAGGACATACTTCTGAAACACCTGGCGTTTGTAATAAAACTGTTGAACTTTCTGGGATACACAGTCAACAAAAAGAAATCAAAACTAATACCTTCTCAAACAATAATTTTCCTGGGTGCCAGCTTGAATACAAACACCCAGATGGCCTACCTCACGCCAGACAAACAAGGGCAACTATCTCAATACTTCAGCAAAATGGCAACCTTCACCAGGCTGACTGCAAGGAAAGTCCTGAAGGCTCTGGGATTCATGGCATCTTGCATCCTGCTGATCCCATGTGCAAACCTGCATATGAGGAAACTTCAATGGTACATAAAAAACTTATGGTCTCAACACAGCCACAGTTTGGAAACAATTATACCACTCATTCCATGTCTTCAAAAGGAATTTCTGTGGTGGGCTTAAGCATGCCAAAGAAACATAGGTCTCCCTTTCTGCATACCTCAAGCAATTCAAATCATCACAACTGACGCCTCGGACTACGCCTGGGGGGCACACATGACAGATCAGTGCATTCAGGGAAAATGGTCCCAAAAAGAGAAGCACATACACATCAACCAAAAGGAAATGCTAGCAGTGCAAAATGCTATTATGGCCTTCAAAGAACTACTGCATCCAGGCCAGCTATTGATAAGGACAGACAACACCACAGTGATGTGGTACATAAACAAACAGGGGAGAACTCATTCATACCCCCTGTGCAGACTAGCCATGACCCTTTGGTACACAGCTCTGGAATTGCAAATCCAACTTCAGGCACAATTCCTGCCAGGGAAGGAAAACACACTGGCAGACAGCCTAAGCAGAAATATGACAGATCCATACGAATGGAAGTTGCATCCTCAAGTTTTCGCAAAGATAACTCAGGCATGGGGACAGCCAGACATAGATCTCTTTGCCACCCACAGAAATTACCAACTGAAAAAATTTTGCTCAAGGACCTATCATCCACAGGCCTGGAAAGTGGACGCACTTTCTTTCAATTGGACAACATTGATAGTCTATGCCTTTCCGCCTCTCCCTCTGCTGCCCAAAGTTCTATTAAAAAACAGAGCAGAGAGGCCGAAAATGATTCTCATTGCTCCAGACTGGCCAAGACAACACTGGTATCCACTCCTGAAGAGCCTGACGCATTCCCCACCATGGATCCTACCTCTAGTGCCTCTTCTGTTGTCCCAGCACAACTTCAAAACTCTTCACAGCCAGCTCAAAACCCTAAATCTAGCCGCATGGAGAACCCTTGATTTCCCAACAGACCCTCCTCTCCAAGGATGTGCAGGATGTCATCTTGGAGGCCAGAAGACCTTCTACTAGAAAAGCCTACTCCTCCAAATGGAAACGGTTTTGTGCCTGGAATCAGAAAAAGGGCCAGAATCCTTGGGTAATAAATTTACCTCAAATATTACAGTACCTAGCTGAGATGTTAAACAGTGGACTTTCCTTCTCCTCCATCAAAATCCATGCTTCAGCCATTTCTGCACAATACAACACAGATCCTCCTTTATTCTCTCATCCTCTTTTAAGACAGTTCCTCAGAGGGGCTAAGAATATAAAACCCCCAAGGAAACCACCAGTCCCTGCTTGGGACCTCAACTTCATATTGGAAAAACTGACCCTTCCTCCATTTGAGCCAGCTGCTTCAACAGAACTACAATATTTGTCATGGAAAACAGCCTTCCTTCTGGCTATCACCTCAGCACGCAGGGTTTTCGAACTACAGGCCCTCATGGCTGTGCAACCTTTCATCATTTTCCATCAGGACAGAGTTTCCTTACGAACCAACCCTACCTTTATGCCAAAGGTAGTATCCAGTGTAGCCTTGAATCAGACTATCCACTTACCTACCTTTTACCCTAACCCACAAAACAAAGGGGAAAGACTACTGCATTCCTTGGACATTCACAGACAACTTTGTTATTATTTGGACAGGACAAAGCCATTCAGGAAATCCAGGCAACTCTTTGTGTCCTATGCTACAGGTGCTCAAGGAAAGGCTATCTCCAAACAGACAATCTCAAAATGGATAGCCCACTGCATACGCTTTTGTTACTCATTTCATGGAAAAGCTGTGCCTTCAAGCATCAGGTCCCACTCCACAAGGGCCACAGCTACCTCTGCAGCTTTCCTCAGGGGGGTTCCTACCAAGGACATTTTGGAAGCAGCCACTTGGAATTCAGTGCACACTTTCTCCAAACACTATCACCTTCCACTTTACTCAAAATCTAGAGCGGGATTTGCCACAGCTGTCTTGCAGGGCATCCTTGCTCCTCCTAGTTCCACTTAGTGCCTGCCACCCCTACTTAGTTTTGGGATTCTACCCATCTGTTATGACTGCAGCTGTATGCACGATGAACATAGTACAGTTTTGTACCTACCATAAATGTAGATGTTCGAGTGCTCATACAGCTGCAGTCCAGGTTTCCCTCCCTCCATCCCCTCTTAGGACAGGCCTTGTGGCAAACACCTTCTCATACAACCTATTTGGGGTATTCTTTTATGGTGTATTTGCTTGCAAACTACTGTTTTTTGATTATTCTATATTGCATGATTACATAAGTTTATGTTTTGCCTTCCTTCTGGGGGCACCTGACATCTGGGGCAAGAAAAACTGAAGAAGATGGCGTCGGCCGGCTCTTTTATACCCCTGCCGCACTGATGTCAGGGAAGAAGCGACGACAACCGACGCCAGACCTAGACTTTGGAATTCGGCCGACCGAGGACCCGCCTGACGGCAGAATAACCCATCTGTTATGACTGCAGCTGTATGAGCACTCGAACATCTACATTTATGGTAGGTACAAAACTGTACTTTCTCTACAGCTCTTGGCCGTTGGAGAGATAAGTTTTCAATTTCTATTGAAAATTTCTTAATAGTTTTCACAATTATTTGTTAGTTAGGTCTCAGTAGTATAGTTCTTTGCTCTGGTTGTCTGTTTTCCGATTTATATCCTGTTGGATAGACTTTTTCTCTCCCTCTAGGGTGTTAGTTCTAGTTTTGGGCTTGGCCCCGTTTATTCAAGTTAGCCATTGGCTTTTTTGCTCTATCCCAGCCTAGTTAGGCTTGCTGCAGTTTCTGCATTTTTCATTTGTTAGCCGGTTAGGCTCTTGGCCGTATTTTGTTTTCTTAGCCTTAGGCTTTTTTCTAGTACAGTTAGAAGTGTTATAGCTGCCTTGGAATACTTAATACTTTTAGCCAGTGAGGCTCACATTTATTTGGACATAGTTGTTGTTATTCTTGGCTACAATGTCTGAAAAAGCTAAATCTGGATTTAAGAGGTGCCCCAAATGTAGTCAGAAAATGTCACTTACAGATGTCCATTCTACATGTGTGTACTGTTTTGGGTGAGGTGCATTTACAGGAGGTTTGCTCCATTTGTCATGGCTTCAGCTCTAGAGTGTTAGCTGAAAGGAAGTGTAAGCTGGTAAAGCGGGATTTAATTAAGTCTGCCTTCTAAACAGATTTGGATTCTGCTCCGAGTCAACCAAAACCATCTTCTCCAGCCTCCATCTGGTTCGGCTCCGAAGGGCTCTTCGGTTCCGAAGACATCTAAAAAGGCTATGGTCTCGGCTCAAGTGCCATCAGAACTGATCATTCAGGTTGCTGGTAGGAGCAGATCCCCAGTTTTGGAACCGGTATCTCCTACTTTGAGGTCCCCGATTCTGGGGTCGCCGGCTCAGCGGTGGTCTCCTCTCGGGCTTCCAGACTTTCTGATTCAGACATGAACAGAGTGGTACGGAGACTTCTACAGGATCCAGTGCTTGCTAAAATTCTGTCAGTTTCGACTCTAGCAGCTTCGGAACCGACAAAGTCCTCTCCCATTGTTGTTGCTCCTCCTTCGACTTGAACCGAGACATCGGTACCAGAGGAGGCCAGTCAGTCATTGGTGGAGCCATCAGTAGCGACATTCACTTCTGAACTGTCGGTACCAACCACCCTGATATCTTCTGCTTTAGCGGTGGAATCTGAGAGCCGACACTCTCCTGTCTGTTCCGGGGGGGTGCTGAACCTATATGTTGGTTCCGACTCTCCCTCTTGGGGCTTCGGCACTGATGAGTTTGGCTCCTACCTCAGGCTCGGAGCCAGCAGTTCTGGTGTGGGAGGAGTCTTTGGTGTCTTCGGCCCTAAGTGCTTCCTCGCATCAGAGCTGTGGGGCCTTTGATGCCATGAGGAGGGCTTTGTCCCCTCTGACTTCCACAACCTCTGATATGGCCACCTCCTCCCGAAAGGCGCCTGCTTCTTCTCCACTTCCACAAGTTCACTGTAAGCATAGGGACCCAGAGCCTCAGGATACCCCTTTGGGGGAACCCTGCTCTTCCGAGACCTCCCCAGAGATTCCCACTGAGGAGTTCCCTCAGAAGAGATTATGTAAGAGGAGATATCTGGATTCCCCTCAGGAATCCATCACGTCGGACACCGATTTGGAGGAATCAGAAGGGTCCCCAAGGTCCCCATTTCCTTTGGGGATATCCTTGAAATCCTTAAGCAGAGGGGAGACTGGCAGCCCCAAAACCCTACCGAGGATGAATCGATGCTCCTGAAGGCTTTCAGGTCCCGACCCTCCACATCTTGGGTGTCTCCGCCCTTCGATGAGTTGATGGATCTTTTGTCTCGAAGGGCAAGTCACCAGATTCTATGGAGCCTGTTCCTTGAAGGCCAAATAAGTACATTTCAGCACCCCATGATAAGTCCTTTTTATCTAAACCCATACCTGTTGATTCCATGGTGGTGGCGGCAGCCACTAAAAAAGAGATGTCGGAGACTTCTACATCTGTCCATCCTCCTGATAGAGAGTCGAGGATAATGGACAGATACAGGAAGCGCATGTTCAGTTCTACGATCTTTGCCCTTTGGTCATTGAACTACCTGACCCACTTCACACGACTACAGAGAGATCTCCTCAAGGAGCTTGGAGATGCTCTCCAGGGTGCAGTTGCTGACTCTGTGGCAGACAAGGGGATGTCTCAGCTTGCCACCCTCAATTTCATTGTAAACTCTTCCATGCGCCTTGTGTCTTATGCAGCTGATGGAACAAGTAGGGCTGCAGGTACAGGAATTGCTTTGCGAAGACATTTCTGGATGCGCTTATGTTCTTTTGTGGAACCTTTTAAGTCATTGTTTGTGAATGCCCCTTTCAATGGTTCCTCCTTATTTGGACCAAAAGTTAAAGAGACCCTCACCAGATGTGGGCAAGACTGTAAGACTCTATCTGCCATTGGAGTCTGTTTTTCTACCCCTACTAGACCTTATCCCAAAGGTCGACAGGGTGGGAAAATGTGGTTCTGTAAGACCCAAGGAGCCTTTCTGAATGCACAAGGTGAAGCCTCCTCCAGGGGCAGAGGGGGAGGCAATGGTGGAAGACGATGCCCACATGGCAGAGAGGGTCCACAGAACCAGGGTGAAAGGGATCAGTTCCTTGGGAAACCCTATCAGTGCTCCTGAAAGGAGGCCCGGCTGCCCTGCTCTGGAGGCAGTCGGGGGACGTTTGTCTTTGTACCGAGGCGCCTGGCTAAATATCTCAGAAGACTGATGGGTACAAAATGTTATATCCACAGGATATTCCATTCCCTTTCACACACACCCCAGACCAACAAAAGGAATCCCAGATGTTCCACCCATTCTACGGGATATAGCATCCGTAGAGGTCCAGAAACTATTGCAAAAAAGAGTCATCCAGCCAGTCCCAGCAGACCAGCAAGGATCCAGAACTTACTCAAGGTTCTTTTTGGTACCAAAGAAGACAGGGGACTGGAGACCTATTCTGGACCTCAGCAGACTCAACAAATATGTGGTAAAGATGAAGTTCCGGATGGTCATGCTTTAGTCTATTCTCCCATTTTTAGGGAAGGACGATTGGATGTGCTCTATAGATCTCCAGGATGCATACTACCATATCAAAATGGCCAGGCCATCCAGGGATCATCTGCGCTTCCGGCTGGGAGCCAATCACTTCCAGTTTCGGGCCCTGCCCTTTGGTCTCACTACAGCCCCCAGAGTGTTCACCAAATGCATGGCAGTGGTGATGGCTCACTTGAGACATTCAAGAATCCAGATGTTTCCTTACTTGGACGACTGGCTCCTTACCGCCCCCACCAAGCATCAGCTTATTCGGGCAAGAAACGCTACCGTAGATCTATGCTTACAGCTGGGCATTACTATAAATTCAGAAAAGTCTGCTTTATTGCCATTGCAGCGTACAGTCTTTATAGGAGCAGACTTAGAGATGGTCAGCATGTCCCTAAAGCTCCCTCCCGAAAGAGTGATTGTCCTTCAACAACAAATTGTGGATCTCCTGTCAAAACGAAAAGCACCAGCATCACAGATTCTCAAACTGCTTGGCACTATGACAGCAGTGATTACTGCAGTACCCCTCGCGAGATCTCACATGCGCATTCTTCAGTTTCTGCTTTTCACACAATGGACATTTCATACCCATGAATCATCCAGTTTTGATTACCAACTCTTGCAAGAACGACCTTCGGTGGTGGCTAACGTCAGAGACGGTGATTATGGGCCGCCCATTTCTTCTCCCCACTCCATTGGCAACGGTATTCATGGACATCTCCCTGATCGAGTGGTGCTAGGCTTTATCAAGGATTGACAGCCCAAGATACTTGGCAGGCTCACGAGGCTCATTTCCACATAAACGTCCTGGAGATGAGAGTGGTTCGTTTAGCGTTGCAGGCCTTTCAAGCCTCTCTTCCCTAGGCACGATTGCAATCCAGTCGAACAACATGTCAGTAGTCTGGTACATAAACAAACAAGGAAGAACCAAATCCTATCCCTGTGTCGAGAGGCTCTGAGATTATGGAAATGAGCAGAGTCCACACAGTGTTTTCTGATTGCAATGCACATTCCGGGGAAATCCAACGTAATAGCAGACAGACTCAGCAGAGCTATTCTTTACCTCACGAGTGGTCTCTCAAGAACAAAATAGTGGAAATGATTTTCTGCAGATGGGGCCAGCCTTGCTGCAACCTTTTGCCACCCCACAGACACCAAGTGCAGCAACTACTTTGCCCTGATCCTCAACAGGGACAATCCCCGAGGGACGACTTGTCCACGATTGGCCTTCGACTCCTATATGCTTTTCCTCCCTTTCCATTATTCCCAAAGTATTGCAGTTTTCTGGGTGGACACTTATCTTAATTGCCCCATATTGGCCTCATCAAATTTGGTTCCCCTTCTTGAAGCCTCATCTACTAGAGGAGCCTTGGATCCTGGACCCAGAGCCGGATCTGTTGACCCACTCATTAGGAGCTCTTCATCCCTCTCTTCAGTCCATCAAACTGACAGCATGGCTGCTCCAATTCCCAGAATAGCCAGGTTCCAGAATTTATCAGAAGAAGCGCAGCATATCCTATTGTCGTCGCATAAATCTTCAACTAGGAAACTTTACCTCAATAAGTGGAAAAGGTTTTCCATCTGGGCACAACAGAATAACATTGACCCTTCCCTGGTGTCTATATCAGATATATTGGAATTCCTAACAAAACTGTTCAATGAAGGAGCTGCAGCATCAACCATTCGAGTCCAACTGACTGCTATTTCTAATATTCATTTAGGTGCATCTGAAAATGGTATCCAGTCTCATAAGTTGGCTAAGGCTTTTTTGAAAGGCATGATGCACTTAAAACCACTGATCAGATCTCCTTCTACTCCCTGGAACTTAAATCTAATCTTGTCCAAAATTATTCTTCCGCCCTTTGAACCTGCCTCTTCTTGTGAGCTGAAGTATCTTTCTTGGAAGACCATATTTTTGGTGGCTATTACATCAGCATGCAGAATTTCAGAATTGCAAGCCCTTTCCATTAAGCCATGTTAAATAATATTTCATAAAGATAGGGTTTCCCTCAGGACGAATCCATCCTACCCAAAGTATGTTCAGAATTCACACTGAATCAAACGATTTAGTTACCTGTTTTCTTTCCTAATCATTCAAACCAGTTGGAATATATGCTTCACAAACTTGATGTCCATCGACAACTTCGCTTCTATTTGGACAGAACAAAAGATCTCAAAAGGGATGATCAGCTGTTTGTCTCCTTCTCAGATTCAAAAAAAGGAGCACCTGTCTCCAAAACTACCTTGTCGAAATGGCTCTCTGATTTTATTTCCTTTGTCTACAGTGAAGCGGGTATTGCATTACATAACAAGGTCAAGGCTCATTCTACAAGGGCAGTTTCTACTTCTGCAGCCTTCTTGAGCATGTTACCTGCTGATTCTATTTGTGCAGCTGCCACCTGGTCAAATCCACATACCATTATATCTCATTACAAAGTGGACAAGGCCTCTAGAGACGGAGCTTCATTTGGATCTGCTGTCCTGAAACAGGTACTCCCATGAGCCACCCAAGATTGTGATGCTGGGGATGTTATGTACTTACCATAATGTTCCATGTGAGTTGTTCTTGTCGCCTTCATTATTATGACCCCCCCACCCCACCCCCACCCCCTTCCTATGTCTGGAGGTACGAGAGGTACCACTCTGGTTTTGGTTTTCCTGAGGAGTTTCTTTTCACACTGGACTTTATGATTTTCTTGAAATCTGGGATAGGTTTCTACACTAGTTGGCAGCAAACAAGATCTGGGGAATGTAGTGGTGCATTGTGGGACAGAGCTTTGGCCTCGACCTGTTTGAGACCTCAAGCTTTGCTAACTGGCCGACTTGGAGCTGATGATCGGCTCCGAACCCATCAGTAATAATGAATGCAAGAAGAACAACTCACGTGGAACGTTATGGTAAGTACATAATTTCTTATTTAGACATACAGTCAGCATTGATCTTAAAGATAAATTCTTTACCCATAGTGGGATGTATAAACTTATTACTGCCTTTCATATAATTGCACCAATTACCATTTTCCACATGGGTATGTCCCCCATACACTCTGTTTTTTCACTCCTAGGGTAACACAGCATTCTTTTCAAGTTTTTTACAGTTTCTGTATTGAAAACTGGGTATTTCCCCTACTACATCCCTAATCTTATTGTCTGTCAGAAAGATAGGCCAGTGTTTTCCTATCACTTATTGTATCTTTCCTATATCATTAGTATATGATGTCAACATATTGACCCATCTTTTAGTCTTATCTGGCTCCCCAAGTCTAGCTTCCTCCACCATACCTGCTGAGTAATAGGGTCTAGCTCTACTATTTCTAAGGTGTGTAACCTCCTCTAGTTTAATATTTATTTCCCTTTCTTTATATCCTCTAGATACAAGCTCACTTGTCATGGTCTTTATTCCTTCCTCAAAAGCATTCTTCTCCCTACTCAGTCTAGATACCCTCATCCCTTGACCTTTTCCTACATTATCAAAGCTTCTTCTGTGATACATGATTGATCCATGTAAGAGTGTGTTCCTGAGACGTACCTCCCTGCACTACATGAAAAGAGACCTGGAAGAGCTCTCTGATCTTGTAGCCCAGGCAGGTATGACCCTAGCCCTGAGTAGCATTCTGCCACTGCCCCGAGTGATACCGCAGTACAAGGACAAAATGATTGACTTCAACAATTGGCTAAGCTTCTGATGTCATTCTAAGGAGATCCAGTGTCTGTCTGCTTGGGATGACATTGTCGACAGACCACGATGCTTTGCCACAGATGGCCTCCACCTGTGGCCCCTGGGATTCCGGATACTGGCTAAGGCTCTTGCTGCCCCTATAGTGCCTTTTTTAGGCAAGGTTCAAATAAATTAACTACCTTAACAGGAACAGGCAAGCAAAAACTGAGGGTAATGCTACTCAATGCTAGAAGTGTAAATCTCAAAATGCACTCACTTGAGGCACTCCTTAAAATGGAGAACATAGATATCTGTGCAGTGACTGAGACCTGGTTCAAGGCTCCAGAGTGCACCCCTGCACTACCAGGCTATAACTCATACCACACTTTTTGGCCGTGTAACCTGGACCGAAACACCAAAGGCGATAGTGTGTCCATATTCATTAAGGATATCCACACCTCCAGGTTAGTTGCTCAGCATAATGCATCCGAGGTTATCCAAGTGCAAAACTGCAATACAAATTGTAGCTTGCTACAGATCCCCCACGTCCCAGGATTCCCACTCCTCTTTTCTTGATGTACTGGAAAATATTAGGGTTCAATTCAACCAAACACCCTAATAATGAGCGACTTCAACTACCCCACCATTAACTGGGAAAACTACTCGTGTACCAACTCCTTAGCTCAACGCTTTCTGGAATTCATAAACTCCAATGCCCTGGATCAACTTATCCACACCCCCACCAGGGGCAACAATATCCTAGACCTAGTCATTACTATAACATGAGTGACTGGTGTTCCACACCTGAAGCCAACTCCTCGTTGGTCCGATCCAACCATAAGCTAATCACTCTTGATATCCACATCCCGCCCCCGCCGCCTATTAAGGAAACTATGGTAAAAAATTTCTCCAAAGCTAACTTCGTGCTTCTTAAGACAGAAGTAGTGAACTTCATGACACCCATGCAGATGGACAATACAGTTACAACTGCTGAATCCTACACAAATGCACTCTATAAGCACTTACACGAGTGCATGGATCGTGCTATCCCAAACAGAACCAAGACTCTATCCTCCAAAAAAAGGAAGCCAATCTGGTGGTCCCCTGCCATAATCAAACTGTACAACAGAAGGAAGAAACTGTTTCAAAAGAGAGTAAAATCCCATGAGTGGAGGAGCTCCCTGGTCAGCCTCAGTAAGAAGCTGAGATCCCTTATAAGATCCTCCAAAGTTAGCTACGAAAACAAAATCGCCACTAATTCTAATGACAGCCACAAAGCATTCTATAGCTATGTCAAGAATCTCGATGGCAACACCCAGATCTGCGCTGAGTTACAGCACAAAGGCACGAAAATTACAGAACCAGCTGATATTGCCAACATCCTGGCAGATAGGTTCAGTGCTAACTTTACCCCCCCCTCACCCCCTAAAGGGCCCATATCTATACAGGAAGAATGCAGAGTCCCTGTAATCACAACTACGCAGGTAAAAGCTGCACTCTCTAAAGCTAAAAACACAGCATCCATGGGACCAGACAACATCCCAGGCTGCATTTTACACGAACTTCAGAACGAACTGCCTCCCCACTTAAGCACTATGTTCAATAATAGCCTCGCATCAGGCTTTGTGCCCACTGAATGGCGCACAGCAACAGTTATCCCACTCCACAAAGGGGGAGCCACCACTGATCCCGGTAACTATCGACCTATTAGCCTGACGAGCCTGGTCTGCAAGGCCATGGAACGTATCATCATGGAACTCATAAACAAAGACATTGGTAACCTCCAAACTCTGGATCCCACCCAGTTCGGGTTTGTGAAAGGCAAATCATGCCTCCTGAACCTGGTCAACTTCTTTGAGGCAGTCACCAAAGCAGTAGATGAGGGTAAGGTGGTTCACACAGCCTATCTTGACCTCGCCAAGGCTTTCAACACCATCCCCCATTCTGGAATTATAGCTAAACTCACTAAACTAGGTATAAATTCCTACGTCACAAGATGGGTTGCCAACTGGCTCACTGACAGAACCCACACTGTAAAAGTTGCAGACTCCAAATCTGACCTCAAAACAGTGACAAGTGGAGTACCACAGGGTTCCGTCCTGGGACCTCTCCTGTTTGGTATCTACTTCTCTGAAGTACAGGCTAACACAGAAGGCCTCTGGCTAATGAAGTTCGCAGATGACTGCAAACTAGGAGCCATAGTCAAGTCCTCAAATGATGTGGACATCCTACAGAAGGGCCTCGCTGAGACAGATGCCTGGTGTCTGAGCCATGGCCTCAAGCTCAATGCTAAAAAGTGCAGTGTCATCCACTTTTGGTAAAAACTCTGTACCCATGAACAACCACATAGGCAGCAATCTGCTTAACACTGAATGTGTTATAAGAGACCTTGGGACCCAGGTGGACAGTAGTCTCCTTTGACAGTCACATCACCACAGTAGTCAGGAAGTCCTTCTATGTGGCACACCTCATCATAAAAGGGTTCTCATCCAGGAAAAAAGAAGTCATTGTTCCCCTCTACTCGACACTCAGACCCATTATAGAGTACAACGCCCCTTTTGGAATGGACATCTGCAGCAGCTGGAAAGGCCGCAGATGTACCTCACAAAGAGGATTACTGGCCTCAAACAAATGCCCTACACTGACCGCCTCATATAACTCCAGCTTTACTCCATAGCATATCGCCTACTCCGAAGTGATCTCTGCCTAACATATAAAGCTATGTCAAACCCAGAGCTGATGGACATGCTACACCTAAAGAAATCCCAATCTCTCCGAGCTACACGCTCTAGGGACCTAAACCTTGTCACCACAATAAACAGGACATGCTGGAGGGATAGATTCCTGTCCCAGAGACTTCCCATACTCTGTAACAGGCTACCCATCTGTGTCAAGCAAAGTTCTTCATTAGCACTTTTCAAGAAAAATCTTGATGAGTGGATGGTTAATAGAAAATACACCTCGGGGATCACTTCTGTATCTCTGCTCGATAGTGGCACAGGAAAATAACTTTCTTGGGTGGCGTAAGCCTGGGAACCTTGTTGGCTAGGCTTACATAGGCCCTTGGGCCGATAGCCTAGTACCTACCTATGAACCTATAACACTTCTTCCTACACATCCTTGTATCTAGATTCCTATTTACTAATTTCTTGACATTCACATCCAAGTAATCTATTTCTACATCTGAACACTTCATAGTGAACTTCAAAAATGTTGTGTTCTGTAATTGCTCGACATAATGTTCAAGCTCTCTTTTAGTGCCTTCCCATAAAATAAAATTATTATCCACAAATCGTTGGTAATATTTCATGCTCTTCATGTATGAGTCTAGTCTAAAGACTGTATCCTTCGCCCAGTGTAACATCACAGTGTTGGTGTAGCTGTTGGTGCACCAGAGCTATGCCTTCACACTGGAGGTAGTGTAAGTCTTCAAACACATTATTACATAGCACTATTTCCATGAATAAACAAAGTAGATCCACTAACTTTTCATCATAACCACTCTCACTTAATAAATATTTCCTAACAAATTCAACCCCAGTGTCATTCGGGATGTTTGTAAATAAGGAAACCACATCTAATGTCACCAGTTGAAACTCCTTATTCCCCTGACTATTGTACATGAACATATAGAGGTCCTGTAGAAACATTTTTGTATCTTTAAGTACTGTTTCTGTTTTTTCCAGCACTGGTCTCAGATGTTCTAGAAACACAGAGAATGGTTCTGTGAGCCACCCCCTCCCCACTACAATGGGCCTAAAGGGTGGTCTCACTGGATCTTTGTGTGTCTTAGAAGATCCTTGAAACATAGGTATAATAGGATGTTCTACATTAAGAAAATGCTTCAGATCTAAAGTAATTTCATAACATGTTAAACAATTATTAAGACCAACATGAACATTTCTAATCATTCTCTCAGTGTCATGTATATGAATAGGTTTGTACACCTTTTCATCATCTAACATAGATTTGAGTGAATTCACATAGTATTCTTTATCCATAATTACTATCATCCCACCCTTGTCAGCAGGCCTTATTATTATGGATGTATCATCTGTAAGCTCTCTCAATGCTTCCTGTTCGAATTTACTAAGGTTCACAAACCTCTTCCCCTGCTTTTTATGCCCCAGTACTCCATGCAGATGTTCATCGTGTTTCACTGCTGCAGTCATTACACTTGGGTTATCCTGCCATCAGGCGGTCCCGCAGTCGGCCAGAGTTCCAAAGCGTTGGTTGCTGTCGCTTCTTCCCTGACGTCAGTGCGCCAGGGGTATATAAGATGCAGCCAACGCCATTTTCTCCAGTCTTTCTTGCCGCGCGGTGCCTGAAGCAAAAGCAGTTCGTAAGTGCCGGTCGGCCGACTCCTGAGATTTTCAATTCGAATTTGAGAACCGAAGTCTTCAATAAAGCTAAGTACCCCGTTGGGGAAACTTTTTCTTGCCTCAGACCAATGTCAGTAAAAGTTAATAATTGTATTTCTTGTGGGAAGCAAATACCTCATAAGGATTTTCATTCTTACTGTATTCTATGCCTAGGCCCAGACCACGACGTCACTAGTTGTCGGTTTTGTGCTAGATTTAACAAACGCACTATTAAACATCGGTTTGACTTTGCTTGCCATTACTTTGGCCGAAGGTTCATGCCATCGGAACAACCGACGACCGGAATACACAAAAAACACAAGGACAAGGATAAGGACAGGCAAGCGAGGCCCAAAACTGACGATGAAGCCTCTTCTAGGCTAGTCGCCGGTTCTCAGTGAGGCGCTTTCGCAGCCCCTGACACCCGCTACCTCAGAGCCACAGGCCACCTCCGACTCCCACGTGGAGATGTCTAGGCCTCTGGAAACTCAAGGTATTGGGACTATGGAAACTAACCCCTCAGATGGGTCCGGAGCCGCTGAGCAGGCATCGGCTTCTGAGGGTGTTTTCAGACCTTCACAGCTAACCATTAAATCTACAGCCAAGTCTAAAGCTCCATTAAAGACAAAGAAACAAGTACAGCATTCACCTGGACAGGCCTCCTTGCCTAAAAAACAGATGCTTAAAATGGCCGAAGACTTAATTACTCTGATCAGGGGTTCCCATCCCCCTCCAGACAAAAGGCCTAGGCAGGATACAGACTATGATTCCTCTGACCAGGTTTCCATTTCTTCTGATTCCTCTTCAGACCAGCGATACTCTTTACCCCCCTATGAGGACTCTGATGCTGAAGAATCAATTCCTTCAGCCTCTCCTCCTGAGGATTACTCTTTTTTGGGGAAACTTTACATACCATGAGGGAGCATTTCCATTGGGAGGGCCAGGATTACTCAGAATCCAAGAAAAGGCTCAGAGACTTTCTTTTATTACCTCAGCACAGGCCCCTTGCTATTCCGCCAATGTTAGATATTGTGGATGATGTGTTCTCTGAATCCAGTTTAAATCTTGATTCTTTGCCCCCTGCTCCAGTCAAGCCAGACAGGTACTACAGAGTTCCTGACTCACAAATTTCTTTATAAAAACCCTGTTGCTGACCCAGAAACTATTTCCCAGGGTCCCAAGGGTGTAAAGGCTTCCACAGCTAAAAATCCAGTTCCCTCTGACAGGGATTCTAGAGCATTAGACAGATGGGGGAAGAAAGTTTACACTTCTACAACTTTGGCAGTGAGGGCTTTAAATTGCCAGTTCCACATGCTTAAATACCAACAATATTTAATGTCTCTGTTAAAACAGAAAATCCTTACAAATTCAGAACATCCTGACTATAAGGAAATGCAGGATTTATTGCATGCAGCTGAGCAAGTGGGAAAACATACTCTGCAATGTGGTTTTGATTCATTAGAGGCTTCTTGTAGAGCAGCAGTTACAGGATCTGTGATACGAAGGCATGCTTGGTTAAAAGAACAAGGTTTACCTGATCATGTTAAGGCAAAATTATTGGATGCTCCTTTACAGCAGGATATTTTATTTGGTGTTAAGGCAGAAGAGGTATTAAAGAAAATGGAGGATAAGGCAAAATCTAGGCAAACAGTGAATGATTTCTTACAGGTACAGCCACCTCAATTTAGCAGAAACTGGCCCTCCAAAAATTGGTCCTTTCCAGTGTCAGACAGACCACAAAGAGGCAGATACAGATGCCCAAGGGGCACAGATCTCAGCCCCAAGGCTCTTACAGACCACGACAGTGGGGTGCTTCAACCCCAAAAGGAGGGGAAGACAAGTCACAACCTTATAGGAAACAGTCCCAATGATTTCCCCCTTCAAATGCCAAGCACTTACCTTTTGGAAGCTCCCTTAGGGGGAAAACTAGCACTTTTTTTCACAGAATTGGCATATAATCACCCAAGACAAATGGGTTCTGAATATTGTGTCTCAAGGTTACAGGTTCCACTTTCACACTCTACCAAGGCTAAAAGGAATGCCAGACCTGCCACCAGATCAATGGGCAGAGGCACAAAAACAGATTTCAGCCCTCATGGACATGAGAGCTATTCAAAAAGTTCCACAGCAGGAACAAGGACAAGAATTTTACTCAAGACTTTTCCTGGTCCCCAGAAAGGACAAAGCCTGGAGACCCATACTGGACCTTTCTACTCTAAATACTTACCTGGATGTTCCGAAATTCAAAATGTTGACTCTTCAGCAGCTTCTTCCCATGCTGGGCAAGAAGGCTTGGCTTGTTACTTTGGACCTCAAAGAGGCATACCTGCATGTCCCTATCAGACAAAATTGCAGAAGATACCTCAGATTCATAGCTAGTTCAATGCATTACCAATTCTCTGCACTGCCCTTTGGCTTATCTACTGCGCCCAGGGTCTTCACAAAATGCCTGGCACCAGTAATTGCATTTTGCAGACAAAAAGGAATTAAAATATATCCATACTTGGACAACTGCCTTATTCAAGCAGAGAGCAAGGACATTCTTCTAAAGCATCTGGCATTTGTAAAAAGATTGCTAATTTGCCTGGGGTACACAGTAAACGAAAATAAGTCAAAACTAGTGCCCTCACAAGAGATAATATTCCTGGGTGCCAGCTTAAATACAACGGCCCAGATGGCTTATCTCACGCCAGACAAGCAAAGACAACTGACTCAGTACTTTCAATTGATGGCAACAAAACCCAACTCCCTGCAAGAAAAATTCTGCACGCCTTGGGGTTCATGGCATCCTGCATTCTACTAATACCATCTGCCAGACTGCATATGAGGAAATTACAGTGGCACCTAAAAAGTGTTTGGACTCAACACTGTCACAGTTTGGAAGCAGTAATACCACTTATTCCCTGCCTGCAACAGGAGTTTCAATGGTGGGCACAGGCATGTCACCTCAGCAAGGGACAGCCTTTCACTCTACCCACAGCCAGGCAGACACTAACAACAGATGCTTTGGATTATGCCTGGGGAGCACACATGGCAGGAAAATGTATTCAGGGCAAGTGGGCCGCAGACCAAATGCATCTTCACATCAATCAAAAAGAGAGGCTAGCTGTACAAAATGCCCTAACAGCTTTCAAGGACCTTCTGCATCCAGGACAACTATTACTAAAGACAGACAACACCACAGTTATGTGGTACATAAACAAGCAAGGGGGCACTCATTCTTATCCCCTCTGCAGACAAGCCATGACCTTGTGGAACACAGCTCTAACCTACCAAGTTAATCTGCAAGCACAATTCCTGCCAGGAAAGAAGAATACTCTGGCAGACGACTTAAGCAGAAACATCATGGATCCTCACGAGTGGAAATTAAATCCACAAGTATTCAGCATGATAACACAAAAATGGGGGAGCCCAGACATAGATCTTTTTGCCTCCTCAATGAATTGCCAACTACAGAATTTCTGCACAAGGACTTACCACACACAAGCAGGGAAAGTGGATGCTCTTTCATTCAGCTGGAAAAGCCTAAAAGTTTATGCCTTCCCACCACTGCCTCTCCTTTCAAAGGTACTCCTAAAAGCCAGACAAGAAAAGCCAAAAATGATCCTGATTGCCCCAGACTGGCCACGCTAGCACTGGTACCCAATCTTAAAGAACTTAGCTCAAGGCCCACCATGGATTTTACTTCAAATTCCGCATCTTCTGACTCAACAAAACAATCAGATCCTGCACAGCCAGCTCAAGACCTTAAACCTGGCTGCATGGCAGATTCCTTAGTCAAGCAGACAACACCTCTCTCTAAAGCTGTTATGGATGTCATTTTGGAGGCCAGGAGGCCTAGCACCAGGAAATCCTACTCAGAAAAATGGAAGAGATTCTGTGCCTGGAACCAGGCTCAAAGCTTTGACCCTCTTTTCCCAAATATTCCTCAGATATTACAATACTTAACTGAGATGCTGGTCAAAGGCCTATCCTTTTCATCCATTAAGATCCACGCCTCTGCTATCTCGGCTCATTACAACACAGATCCTCCTATTTTCTGTCATCCACTGCTAAAACATTCCCTCAGAGGGGCTAAAACATAAGACCACCCCGGAGAGCACCAACACCAACTTGGGACCTCAATTTTGTCTTGGAAAAACTAACTTTACCTCCTTTTGAGCCAGCCAGTTCAGCAGAATTAAAATATGTCTCATGGAATACTGCTCTGCTTCTAGCAATAACCTCAGCACTAAGAGTCTCAGAGTTACAGGCACTAATGGCAGTGGAGCCTTTCATCTTTTTTCACCAAGACAGGGTTTTTTAAGAACAAACCCTTCATTTATGCCAAAGGTGGTCTCCTGTGTGGTTCTTAACGAAACTATTCACTTGCCAACTTTTTATCCAAATCCCCAGAATAAAGGGAGAGTCTTCTGCATTCATTGGACATACACAGACAGCTACGTTTCTACTTGGACAAAACAAAAGCTTTCAGGAAAACTGAGCAATTGTTTGTAGCATATGCTGCAGGATCACAGGGAAAGGCTATTTCAAAGCAGACCACTTCAAAGTGGATAGGACACTGTATCCGTTTCTGCTACACACAGCATGGGAAAACTGTACCTAGCAACCTTAGGCCACATTCCACCAGGGCAACAGCCACTTCAACTGCCTACCTTAGAGGAGTACCTACCAAAGATATCCTGGAAGATACAACTTGGAGTTCAGTGCACACCTTTACCAAACATTATCACTTGCCTCTTTATTCCAAATCCAGAGCTGGCTTTGCCACTGCAGTGCTGCAGGGCCTCATAGCCACTCCAAATCCTCTATAGAACCAGCCACCCTACCTCAGCTTTGGGATTCAACCCAGTAATGACTGCAGCAGTGAAACACAATGAACATAGTACAGTTTTGTACCTACCATAAATATAGATGTTTGAGTGTATTCACTGCTGCAGTCCAGGTTACCCTCCCTCCATCCCCTCTTTCTTAGCTGGGACTTGTCTATACCATTTCTAACCTATACTACCTATGTGGTGTATTTGCTGGTAACTGAAGGTTTTGGTTTTACCTTTTTATGTATGTCTTTTTAGCAATATGTATTGCCTACCTATTTGGGGGCAACTGACATCTGGGGCAAGAAAAACTGAAGAAAATGGCTTGGCTGCATCTTATATACCCCTGGCGCACTGACGTCAGGGAAGAAGTGACAGCAACCAATGCCAGACCAAGACTTCAGAACTCTGGCCGATCATGGACCGCCTGACGGCAGGATAACCCAAGTGTAATGACTGCAGCAGTGAATACACTCGAACATCTACATTTATGGTAGGTACAAAACTGTACTTTCTTCTTCACGTATTTTATTAAATGCTTCTACTACTGGATGGTTTATAGGTACAGTATTACTATACTTCTTAAATGCATTCCTATTCATTGAGTCATTGTCATGGTACAGAAGTTTTAACATAACATTCCTACAGAATAATTTCAAGTCAATAAGAGTGTCAGATAAATTGGTGCCCTGCACCAGAATGAAGGACAAGTCTTTATATAGCACAGACAATTCATATTCAGTCAATAATTTTCTGGAGATGTTCCACACTATCTCTCGACCTGATTCCACATCTTCGTCAAAGTGAGATAATTCATAAGTTCTACTTGTTCTTTCCGTTTCGTTTTCCCCCTGCTCACTGAGCGGTACTGTTCCCTCCCTCTCTCTTGACGTATGGGCAATGGAAACTTTGGAAAAACCTGTACTGTCGTGGGAGAATTAGTTTTTCTCCTCACTACTACTTGCACCCGTTGTATCTCTATGGATACATCCTGAATATTGACCCTCTGAGAGACTGTCTCCTGTGGAATTTCAATTGAATTACCCTTCCTTCTATCACCCTCATTATCAGGCATCACATTCGACACCTTCCCTCCGTCATTAAATGTGTCAGTTTGCTCAAGATCCCTGGTAGAATTCTGTACAGCAGGTTGTTCTATATTGTGAGCCTCATTATTACGTAAATTGCTTACTTCTCTCTTAGTTTCTCCCTTAGGTCAAGAGAAAATGTCTCTTATTAAAGTCTGACAGATCTCTGTCCAACTTTTTCTGGTTTTGCATAATTAGTTTTTTTATCATATAGGCTCACAGTCTCTGCTATATCATTGATGGCTCAATCCAGCATCTTTGCTGAAAAGTTTAAACATAACTCTTCCTGCTGATTTCTATTTCTTTTATACACCTCTCCTCTTCAGGCCTATTCATGAGCCTTAAATAACTGAAACTGGTCTCCATAGTTATACTCTGCCAGCGAGCCAGCAGTTCAGGATATTCAGTGCCATATACTGGCATCTTAAGGACCCTAAATCCTCTCGACACTACCTTATGATGCAGACAGGCCTCAAAATGGAACCTTTGTGCCTGTTGTCTTTTTAGTTTGAACATACTGTCTTCCAGCTTATTCAAGCATTGTCTGAATCTAATGCGGTCAGCATTCGCTTCTTCCTCACTCAGCATCTCATCCCCTTCCTGCACTTCCATCAGGAGAGGATTAATTTCTTGGTACAACACACTGCTTAAACCATCAGACCTTTTACCACTCCGAGCCTCTAACGGATTGTAATCCATCTCTATCCCACTGGTTCCATTACCTTCGATAATGAAGTAAAAGGTCAAGGGATGAAGGTGTCTGGACTGAGTAGGGTGAAGAATGCTTTTGAGGAAGGAATAAAGACCTTGACAAGTGAACTTGTATCTAGAGGATATAAAGAAAGGGAAATAAATATTAAACTAGAGGAGGTTACACGCCTTAGAAATAGTAGAGCTGTACACTATTACTCGGCAGGTATGGAGGAGGAAGCTAGATTTGGGGAGCCAGATAAGACTAAAAGAATGGTCAATATGTTGACGCCATATACTAATGACCTAAGAAAGATACAATCAGTGATAGGAAAGCACTGGCCTATCTTGCTGACAGACGATAAGATTAGGGATGTAGTAGGGGAAATACCCAGTTTTCAATGTAGAAACCAGAACTCTTGAAAAGAATGCTGCATTACCCTAGGAGTGAAAAAACAGAGTGTGTATGGGGGACATACCCATGTGGAAAATGTAATTGGTGTAATTATATGAAAGGCAGTAATAAGTTTATACATCCCACTACGGGTAAAGAATTTATCTTTAAGATCAATGCTGATTGTGTGTCTAAATGTATAGTTTATATAGCGCAGTGTGAATGCTGCCAGTATTTTTATGTGGGGATGACCACACGGATGTTAAGAGATAGAGTAAAAGAACATGTTAATAGTATTAGGGCAAGAGATTCTGTTAGTGCTTTATCTAAATATGACTTTAATAATAAGGTGCATAGGTTCAGTTTTATAGTTATTGATAAGATAGAACCAGGAGATAGAATGGGAGATATTAGGAATAAGGTGGAGAGTAAGGAACTTAAATGGATCCTAAGACTAAGATCAGATAAAGTGTATGGCCTTAATATGAAAGTTACAGTTAAGCCTGCTTTGGAATCTAGAGGGATTAGAAATTAAGCGGGTATCATAGGAGCTTCATTTTTACCTCACATATTTAGAAATTTGGTTTATATGCTATATCTTTTGCATATATATATATATATATATATATATATATATATATATATATATCTTTACATGTATGTATATGTACATGATAGCTATATATACATGTGAAGTATGTATGCATCATAATGCATTTAGATAATGATTTACTTGTTACTATTGATGTAGTTATAATTCCATTTGTTTATACCATATGCATACTGTATACACACCCGAGTCATGAATTATTTATTGGATTGTTGGTTAGAGTGCAGAGTGATATATGTTGTGTTAAAGAGTGTGTTTTCTACATTTTTACATATATATATATTGGGTTGTATTAATATAGTGTAAAGTTTTAGCGTAAGTATACACATGTGAGTATATGAATATACATAGTTTTTATCAGTAGCCTAAGTTTGAATGAGAGAACCGCATATATGATATGTATAAATGTTCATTAAGAAGCATCATAATATACTACTCGTTTAAGGAATTTAGAGTTAGTTGAGTGACATATGCAGCAATAGGGAGCATGCGCACAACTATAATGAAATAAGGAATGACACTACGAGCAACAGCAAGTAAAGTTTGAGATTTCATAAAACTGTAAGAGCTATATATATGTCAACGAGTTTTAAATCTACTACTATAGAATACACTAAGCTACTTTATTAGATGCAAGGAACAAAATAATAATCTATAAATGGGCTGCATATGCACTTACGCTGTGAATCGATTTTTAGACTGTCTTTTGGAGGTTGGAGCAGTATATATAGCACCAAGGAATGTGTTTTATTTATATCTTCATTTATGTATGTACATTTTTACATTTTCACATGTATATAAACGAGGGATCGCAATATGTGGATATATAAGGTTTAAATAGGAGTGAGAACTAGAATAAGTGTCTCACACACGTGCAACATATAAATGTTTATCTTGAAATGGTATTTAATGCTGTATTTTTAAAGAAGTTTGTTGGATGAGTGAAGTACACAGCAACAGGGAGCATGGCGCACTATTGCTATGGGAGTGAAGGGCTGGTGATATGAGTAACAGCACGTGAATTTGATTTGTCAGTTGTGAGTGTTTTATATTAAAAGGAAGAAAAGTTTTGTTCATGTTATTAAGGTCTGAGGAAGCCACCAGGAAGGTGGTGAAAGCGCTTACCTACTTTGTATACAATAAATTACATGTTTGTGGAGCCATACGCCTTGTGACCGCTTTTATTTCTTTTTCTTCTGCATAGTATTGTTAGTTAACAGCCGCACGTTTATCTGCTCGATATTTCTTTTTCTTTTATACAATGCTGTTATTTCTTCAATAATATGTATATTATGTAAACTCTATATCAGTGGTACAAATTCCCTACTGTAAACTGTAATTTGTATAATTGAAACATGCATATGTTAAATATATGCCTATTTCAAGGATTACTTTCAGCAGTCTGTAGTATAGTGTGTATCTGTAAAGATGTATACTGAAATATAATAATGACTTCACATAAAAGAGATGTATAGTTGTATTAATGCATTGTATGCCACATATGATGGTACTAATTTTCTTTTTTTTTTCCTCTCACCCCCAGCCTTTATCTCTCATTTTTTTATTTCTAATATGTGTCATCAAAATGTCTCCATTTCATCCACATCACTAAATGCTACACAGCACAACATGGTAGGCCAGCCCCAGTGGATCAGCCTGCCCTTGCTCCACCAGCTCTAGCAACGATGCCCAGCATGTCAGGAAGCCAACCTGGCAGCATTGCCTCTGCTGCCCCTGCACTACCTGTGCCCTCAGTACTACCCCAGAGGCTGGTGCAATGGTACCTTCTGGGAGCAATGGCAGAGGTGGTGATTTCATAGGTAGGTACTAGGCTATCGGCCCAAGGGTCTACGTAAGCCTAGTAAACAAGGTTCCCTGGCTTACGCCACCCAAGAAAGTTATTTTCCTGTGCCACTGTCGAGCAGAGACACAGAAGTGATCCCCAGGGTGTATTTCCTATTTCCCATCCACTCATCAAGATGTTTCTTGAATAGTGCTAATAAAGAACTTTGCTTGACATACATGGATAGTCTGTTCCAGAGTATGGGAAGTCTCTGGGACAGGACTGTATCCCTCCAGCATGTCCTGTTTATTGTGGTGACAAGGTTTACGTCCCTAGAGTGTGTAGCTCGGAGGGATTGGGATTTCTATAGATATAGCATTTCCATCAGCTCTGGGTTTAACATAGCTTTATATGTTGAGCAGAGATCACCTCGGAGTAGGCAATATGCTATGGAATAAAGCTGGAGTTTTTTGAGGCGGTCATTGTAGGGCATTTGTTTGAGGCCAGTAATCCTCTTTGTGAGGTACTTCTGTGTCCTTTCCAGCTGCTGCTGATGTCTTGTGAGGTGCATTCCAAAAGGGGCGTTGTACTCTATAATGGGTCTAATGAGTGTCAGTAGAGGGGAACAATGACCTCTTTTTTCCTGGATGAGAACCCTTTTATGATGAGGTGTGCCACGAGAAGGACTTCCTGACTACTGTGGCGATGTGACTATCAAAGGAGTGACTACTGTCCACCTGGGTCCCAAGGTCTCTTATCACGATTCGTGTTAAGTAGATTGCTGCCTATGTGGTAGTTCATGGGTACAGAGTTTTTACCTAAGGGGATGACACTGCAAAACTTTTGGCATTGAGCTTAAAAGGCCATGGCTCTGACACCAGGCATCTGTCTCAAGTGAGGCCCTTCTGTAGGATGTCAATAATAGGGGACAATGAATCCTAGTTTGCAGTCATCTATGAACCGTTAGCCAGAGGCCTTCTGTGTTAGCCTGTACTTCAAAGAGTAGATACCAAACAGGAGAGGTCCAGGAGCCGGAACCCTGTGGTACTCCACTTGTCACTGCTTTGAAGATTAGATTTTAGAAATAAACAACACAGTGTGGAGTTCATCAGTGAGCCAGTTGGCAAACCATCTTGTGACGTCTGATTTATACCTGAATTTAGTAGGTTGCTTCATTCAGGAATGGGGATGGTGTTGTTAAGCGAGTCAAGATAGGCTTTATTGTGAACCACCTTACCCTCATCTGGCTTTGGTGACTGCCTCATAGAAGTTGATCAGAGTTCAGGAGGCATGATCTGCCTTTCACAAACCAGTGGGTGGGATCAAGTTGAAGGTTATCAGTATCTTTGTTTATAGAGTTCCATGATGATCGTTCCATGGCCTTACGGGTAGGCTCGTCAGGCTAATAGGTTGATAGTTCCTGGGGATCAGTGGTGAAACTCCCCTTTGTGGAGTGGGATAACTGTTGCTGTGTGTGCCATTCAGTGGGCGCAAAGCCTGATGAGGAAGGCTATTACTGAACATAGTGCTTAAAATTAAGAACCAGTTCATTCTGAAGTGTAAAAGCGCCAGCCTGGGATGATGTTGTCCAGTCCATGGATGCTGTGTTTTTAATGGCTTTAGAGAGTGCAGCTTTACCTGAGTAGTTGTGATTACAGGGACTGTGCATTCTTCCTGTATAGATATGGGCCTTTAGGGGTGAGAGGAGGTAAAGTTAGCACTGAACCTATCTGCTAGGATGTTGGCAATATCAGTTGGTTCTGTAATTTTAGGTGCTTTTGTGCTGTAACTCAGAGCAGATCTGGGAATTGGCAGCCGAGATTCTTGACATAGCTATAGAATGCTTTGTAGTTGTCCTTAGAATTGAAGGTAGGTAATTTTGTTTTCTTAGTGGCATGGAGGATCTTATAAGGGATCTCACCTTCTTACTGGGAAGATGACCAGGGAGCTCCTCCCACTCCTTGAAGTTTTACTCTCTTTGCAACAGTTTCTTCCTCCTGTTATTTAGTTTGTTGTTTATGGCGGGGACCACCAGATTGGCTTCCTTTTTTGGAGGATAGCGTCTTAGTTCTAACAGGATAGCCGCGATCCATGCGTCATGTAAGTGTTTATAGAAGTGCATTTATGCTTAGGATTGCTTAGTTGGCAACTGTATTGTCCATCTGCATGGGTGTCATGATTCCACCCACTTCTGTCTTAAGAAGCATGAAGTTAGCTTTGGAAATTTTACTGTAGTTTCCTTAATGGGGTGGGGGTGGATGTGGATGTCAAGGGTGATTAGCTTATGGTGGGGATCCGGACCAATGAGAGTTGACTTCGGAGGTGTGGATCACGGTCACTCTGTGTTGGTAATGACTAGAGTCTAAGATATTGTGCCTGATGGAGGTGTGGATAAGTTGATCTAGGGCATTGGAGTTTTATAAATTCCAGAAAGCGTTAGGCCTTCAAAGGGAGTTGGTACACAAAGTAGTTTTCCCAGTTAATGTAGTGCAGGGTAGTTGAGAGATTGCTTACATTATTAGAATTGTTTGGATTTACGAACCCTAATATTTTCAGTACATCAAGGAAGAGAATTGGGAATCCTGGGGCATGGTGGGGGATCTGTAACTAGGCTACAATTTGGATTACAATTTGCCCAGAGTTAGTTGCACTTGGATAGCCTCAGATGCATTATGCTGAACAACTAGCCTAGAGGTGTGGATATCGCCAGTATAGATAACTGGACGCACCTCGCCTTTCGAGAATATTTTAAGTCCAGGTTAAATGGCAAAAAAGTTTGAGTATGAGTTATAGCTGGTAGTGCAGGGAATTAACTCTCTGGAGCCTTGAACCAGGTCTCAGTCATTGCTGGAATCAATGTTCTCCATTGTAAGGAGAGCCTCAGTGAGTGCATTTGAGATTTAGACTTCGCATTGAGTAGCATTCCAGAAGATGCCAGGGTTGGTGCATAAGGTTATGCACCGCACCATTGAGGTAATACGGCTGGAAGGATAGGCTGCTCTCCGTCGTAAGTCCATAGGAACATCGAAGCAGTCCAGCCACCAGCAGAATAAAGAGACAGTGATGACAGTCAGCCGGTAGGACTTGATTTTTATCTCCAAGCACGATGAGCATGAGCCGCAGTTGTCCCCTCACTGGTATGGTGTCCCCAACCTTTTGTATCCCTCCACCCATCCCTTTATCTCATCTTGTTTGCATTTGCTTCCTCACTTTACCCAACTAACTGAAGTCAGACATACCTATATCCCTTAGCAATCCTCTCTCTTACTGAATAAAAAAATACGTCACTTGCCAAGATGTAATTTGATTTACAATAAACACCTTTGCTGTTAAGATTATCGTAAATACTGGCATACTTCAAGATTTCTCAGGCTAAGTAATTTTATTTACCCATCAGCCACAGGATTTTCACAAAGAAATAAACTTTAGAACATATATTTATTGCTATAAAGAGAAACAGCAACATGGTTTTCAATGAATTCCACTAAAAGGCATATAAAATGTAGTAGTAGCATTTTGTAAATACCAAAGAGACTTTTTTTCTCATCCGGTAACTGGTAAAGTGGTTGGAAGTTAAAGGCATTAATGGAACTGTAATGCCAGGAAACGGTATATCTAGCTAAAATGTAAACTGTTATGCTGTTATTAAAAGTAAGGTAAAAGAGCAAGCAGAGTTAAAGGGAATGTATGTATCTGTTCACATTTCAGAATAAATTAGGAGGTTATACCTACTAATGCTCTTTTTAAACATAAACTTGAGCAATGCCAATTATAATTTTTAAACTTACGATATTAGAGTGTTGTTTGAGGAACATAAGAGGTGGGGGGCTTGTTGTACATAGACCTGAAGCATAATTTAACTGGATGGAGTACACTTGGAGGCTCATAATTTTACCAGGTCCTGAATTGTATTTTCTCTTTAAAACCTTTATTGAGAGAAACAGAATTATGTTTGAATTTGTTAATTGCATTTGTCATGTGATTTTTAAAAGTATTTAAAACCTGCTTTTTGTTCTTGTACTAGTTCATACTCACAGAAGCCCCTCTGGCTGAAGTTTTAAACACTTATTTTATTATTTTAATTCGAAGTGAGGTGTTGTTTGCCTTACCTGCCTTGGTTTCCAGTGATTTTTCTTTTCTATATATATTATTTGTCTTTAAGAGTTCCACTGGTTTTACTGAATTTAAGTTTGTCTGTTTGTTTTCTGTAACACTGTGTATTTCTGCAAATGACCACAGACATGAACAGAACTGAGTATGCCGCCCAGCTAACCATTAATTTACCCGTGTCATACGGTGCTTGACTTGAATGACCGCCGATTAATTACCCACGCTGAAGCCATTGGCAATGAGTATAATGACTGATCGCAAGAAGGATAGCGGTTGATTAACTTGGATTGCTCCTTTAGATATGTTGCCGTTAAACTGCTTTGAACCTCGGCCTTAAGCCTAAAAGGCAAGAAATAGAGCAACACCATAAAACCAGAATGCACACTCTAATTTTGTTCTATTAAATACTCGATCGCATTGCTTCCTTTGAGAAGTGTATAACCGAAAGGAAAGAAAGGAAATAAAAGAGGGACCTCAATGATTTTAAGATGGAGAATATTTTCCTTGTGGCCCGGGAGTTTGAATAAATTTTAACCATCCAATTCTAACCTGGATTCTGTCAATTTACAACTAAAACATGTAGGTGCACTTCCTCATCCAGTTTCCCTAACTAGATTCCGGTTGGTTCACAGCAGTAACAGATATCTGATGTAGACCAGTGGTATCACAGCTAGTTCTAAAATGTATGCTGCTGTAATTTCTAACAAATACAGATACCATCCTCCAGCCTATTTAACTCCAAGCTGCAACCTGATTGGTCATGGAACATCAACAGACACTTGTAAGATGTCATTCGCGGTTGGAGCTTTGGATCCCATTGAGTTCCCTTTTGTTTGAAGCCTCTTCCTCATGCCACAACCTCACAATGAGAGACGAAGCTGTTTTGAGACAGAAACAGAAAGTGAATGTCGGCCACTGACTCACAGCCAAACCAAGGTCTGAAAATGTTAGTCTTTAATCACTTTTCTCATTATGCTTTTGACAAATTAAGAACTTGATGTAATTTAAGAGTTTAATCCTTTATACCTATGTTATATATGCAGACATTTCTATGACTATTTCAGAATTTAAGTATTTTGTTAGGATGCTTAATTTAAAAATGTTTCAGAATGATTATAATACTGCTAATCCACCTTTTAGGCATTCTAGTACTTTTTGTGCTTTTTATCATGATGTAGTTATGCATTTGAATGTGCAGTAGAAAGAGATATTTATGCGCTGTATACAAAAGGGAAAATGTAGTTACTTTTAAGTCTTACTAAAGATGAGTATGCAGCAATCATGAGCTCGATAACAACCCAAATGTAGTAATTAAACCCGGCTGGCTAAAGGCGTGAGTAGTATTTATGGGTATGTTCATTACTTGAGTGCTATGACTGATCTGCTCTCTCATAGAGATTATGTTAAGATTACGTAAATGTGAACAAACTATTACTGTTGACCATTTGTTAAAAAGTTTATATGACTTGTGTATTGAAAACAAGTAAATAGTTACTAGAATATTTGATGGTAAAAATCCTGTGAACAAGTAATTACAAGTTCATAGGTTCATAGTTTACATTAGGTTATCTGCCCTGGGGCAACAATTATAAGCCTAGCTCCCGATTCTGTATGGCTTACGCCAATTTTTTTGATTTGAGTATACTAAAATTCTTTTAAGGTTTAGTTTACTGTGCTTCTGTCTAATAGTGACACGTGGAGTAATCCCTGGGACAAACCTACTTATCCCCCATCCACCTATCGAGATTCTTCTTGAAGAGATTCAGTGAGGTGCTCTCATGCTCACATGAACTGGAATTCTATTCCAGGAGCTAAGGGAGCCTCTGTAGTTATGAACCTGTCCCCTCCAGCAAGTTCTTCCTTCCTATTTATTTCTGTGCTGAGGTTCAAAGTCCTCGAGCTGTGGCTCTAAAGTGATTTAGATTTACTGGAGGTGGAGCATGTCCATTAATTCTGGATTTGACATAGCTTTTGTATGTCAGGTATAGATCGCCTCAAGTAGGGCGGTATGCAACTGAGTAGAGCTGGAGTTTTTAACCGAAAGCAGCATATGGCATCTGTTTGAGACCCTTTGATCCTCTTGGTGAGATACTTTTTGGGGTCTTTCTAATTGCTGCAGGTGTCGGGTAAGGTACATCCCAAAAGGGGCATTGTATTCTATGATGGGCCTGATGAGGGATGAATGAAGGGCATGATTACTCTCTCTCTTTGATCTAGATGTGAAACCCTTCGTGATGAGGTGGGCTATGTAGAAGGTCTTCTAACCACTTTGGCAATGTGGTTTCAAAGAGAGATTGTTATCAACTTGGGTCCCCAGGTCCCTAATAACTTCTCTGTACTTAATGGGTTTCTACCATGTGGTAATTTGTGGGCACATTGTTTTTGCCAAAGGGTATGACTATACATTTTTGGCATTTAGTTTTTAAACCATGGCGCTGGCACCAGTTATCTGTCTCTGTGAGACCTTTTTGAAGGATGTTTGTGTCAGGGGCTGGAGAGTTCGATTATGGTGCCCAGTTTGCAGTCGCTCATGCGAACTTGGTGAGCCATAGTCCTCCACACGCTGTTTGCCTGTACCTCGGAAAAGTATATGCACCAAACAAGAGTGGTCCCAGGACAGAACCCTGTGGGACGCCACTCAGACCCAAGCCCTCGAGTCTGACATGGCTCCAGCAACTCTCACTCTGTGGGTTCCCATGTCCTCCTTTGAGCCAGTTTCATGCACCCATCTTGTGACATAGGGGCTTTATATTGCTGGATAGCTTATCTATGATGCCCGAAAGGGGTATTGTGTCAAATGCCTTGCAAGGTCCAGATAGGCTGTGGACTACCTTCCCTTCATCTATGGCTTTGGTGACTGCTCTTCAAAGAAGTCAACCCAGGTCTGCAAGGAAGGCAGGATCTGCCCTTGACAAAGCCGAACTGGGTAGGATCTAGTGTCTGTAGGTCCCCAATGTCTTTGTTTATGAGCTCCATGATGATCCTCTCCATAGCCTTGCAGACAAAGCTAGTCAGGCTTATGGGGCAATATAGTTTCCAGGGTCCGGGCAGAGGCTCCACGCCTTGTGGAGTGGGACCACTGCGGTTGCTGTATCGCTCATTCTGTGGGGCACACAAGCATCCTGTAGTGAGGCTGAGATTGTATAGCTGTTTTATTTGAGGATTAGTTCCTCTTGGAGTTCATGTGCAGGGACTTCAACCTTCTGGATGCCATCTCCTCGGTCCCATGGAAGCAGTAAGTTTTTGCGGAGAGGGCAGCCTTCACCTGGAGCATCAGAGATGTTTGGGAGGCAGTGCCCCTCTGCTGGGATAGATACTTGCCTTTGGGGAGGGGTGGAGTGAAGTTTGCACTGAACCTGTCTGCCAGGATATTGGCGATGTCTGTGGGTTCAGTGTATTTTTGTCATTTAGAATCAACTCAGAACAAGTCTGGGAGTTGCATCCCAGGTTTCTAATATAACTGAAAAAGCCTTATGATTGTCTTTGGTGTCCTGCAATTTTTTCTCTCAAAGCTGGCCTTGGAGGATTTTATGAGGATCGTAATTTTTGCTAGTACTGATCCAGGGAGATGCCATCCCTATTAGGGATTTTGCTCTATCATGTAGTAGCTTCCTCCTTCTGTTGTACAGTTTATTTATGGCAGGGTCCACCAGACTGGACGTCTGCCACTTTTGGATGATTGGGTCTTGGTTTTGTTTGGGATAAGATGATCCATGCATTCCTGGAGATGTCCGTAGAATGCGTTTATATAGGATTCTGCAGTTTGGGCCATAGTTTCCACTGGCCCTGGGGCCTTTGAAGGATTCCACTTGGTTTTGAGAAGGAGAAGTTCACTTTGAGAAGTTTTTCACTGTGGTTTTCTGGGCTGGGGTGGGGGCCCAGATGTGTGGACATCCAGTGAAATTAATTTATGGTCTGATCTACCAATGAGGGATATACTTGGTGTGGAGCAGAGTCCCCTGTTGGTAATGATCAGTGTCTAGTATGTTGTCCCCTCTTGTGGGAGTGGGTGGACTAGTTGTTCCATAGCATTTGAGTTTATAATTTCCAGGAACCTTTGGGCTAAGGTGCTGGGGCTTGAGTAGTGCCCTCCCAGTCATCGTTTGGGTAGTTGAAGTCGTCCAATATAATGGTGTTCGAGAGATCTTCATGTTCTCCAATGTTTTCATGGGAAAGCCGAGGGATTCCTGACTTTGAGAGGGTGGTCTGTAGGATGCTATAAACTGAAAAGCAGTCTTGCCCACTGTTAGTTGCATATGGATGGTCTCTGATACTTTGTGCAATGCCACTAACCTGGAGGTGTGGATATCCTTGATAAATATGGAAACTCCCCTCCTTGTGGTTCGGGTCCGGTTTTAAATGGTGCCTAAAAAAGCATGATATGAGGTATAGCCTGGTAGTGCTGGGGTGCTCTCTGGAGCCTTTGAACCAGGTTTCACTTATCACTGCAGCCATGATATCAATGTTCTCCATACCTGAGGAGAGCTTCTCGAAAGTGCTGCATCTTGAGGTTAAGACTTCTTATGCTTAGCAGCATTGGCCTTAGTTTCTTGTTCCCTCTGTGCTGTCTATGTGGGGTGGGTTTGACTCTCTTGAGCCTGCCTAAAAAGGCACTATGGAGGTGGCAAGAGCTCTTGCCAACATCCGAAAGCCCAGTGGTGACAGGTGCAAGCCGCCCCAGCGGTTTAATGTGGGTTTGTCGAGTATGTCATCCCAGGCTGACAGACACTGGATCCCCCTTTTGAATGACACCAAAATTTTAGCCAATTGTTAAAATCGACATCATTTTGTCTTTGTAATTGTGGCATCATTCCAGGTGAGGGTAAGATGCCGCTCAAGGTCAGGGTTTCATACCAGGCCTGGGCCACATGATCAGAGAGCTCCTCTATGTCTCTTTTCATGTAGTCCAGGAGAGGTATCGTTTTCAGGTCATTCACACCAGCATGTACAATGACTTGAGTCATATTTGTATTTGCTTTTGAGTAGACCTGAGTGTTTGGCATGTTATGTGCGGGATCCTAGCACTGACAGGCAGCCTGGGCCATGACCTTCTCTTTATTCAGCCTGGTGAGCGTGGACGTCAGTGTGTCTGGATAACACGAGTCACTTATTACAAGAGTATTAGGTGTGTTATTCAGCCTTATACAGGGCTGTGGCTGCTTGGCACACACTGACTTTGTGGGCTAAGTGTGTTGTGCGTGTTTTGTTTTGAGTAGCGCTTTGCTTGATGTCTGCTTGGAGGTCTCTGTTGCTTAGGTAGATTCTTTATTTAGAGCCTCCCATGTTTTTGTGTATTTATGTGTTTGGTTTGGGCTGATGTGGTGGAATTCATGTGATACTGGAATTGTGTTGTGAGGTTACCTTCTCCTCCTGACTGGTTACACCAGTTTTGGTGGATGAGAGGCTCAGCCTCCAGTTTGGCTAAATAGTTGCACATCTCCTACATATATTTGAACCTGTTTGGAGGAGGAGAGGGTTGTCCCAGGTACATGAGATAGTTGTAACATTGCTCATCGTAAAATTCCCAGATTCACCAGCTGACTGAGAGGAAAACCATTGACTGACCTTTGGACATGCTAGAGTAATATAGGAAACTGAATTTAAGACGGACCAATAGAGGACAGGGTAATCAGAGAGAGTATAAGAGTAAGTAGTGCTTATGGTTTAATAGTGCTAACTTGTAGGATTACTTAATTGGACCAGTGAAGGCCTTAGAATGAGAATATGTGGTGTTTAAATTGGAGAGATAGAGCAGTTCTAAGAGAAAAGTGAAGAGCAGCATTCTTTGTGGAGCTCAGGAATAGTTTAAACCTAATTAGGGATGGCTGCTATTCGCTGTTGTTACTATGCACAAACCGCGAAAAAGAGGTTTTAAGAGAGGAAGATGAAAGAATGGACTGACCCAAATGGCCAATAAACTATAGTTTCCAAGTCAGTAACCACTCCCACTGATCAACAGAGGACTTCCCTTTAGCCCAAGCAAAATGGCCTCCCAAGAAACTTACAAACAGTTCAAGAACAGCAAGCCTGTAACTGAACTTTTAAATCTCAGAAA